>NW_023416295.1:126795968-127035708 GCF_014176215.1 Rousettus aegyptiacus
AAAAAAATAATGCTTTCTGCATTGTAGTGGATGAATTTTAATCTGTACACTTTATATCTTAATATCTTTAGATACAGTGTTTTCTGCCTTCTTAACAGACATACACATGCATACGTAGAGATCCATGTGAAAAAAAAAACCTCAAATTCAGTTTGCCTTTAAAATTTCCTAATCTTCTACATCCTACTCAGCTTTACATCAAATCTTTTACACATTCGGTGTTCTGTATTTATTTCATTTTCTCACCTACAACTATCATCACCTGTCTTGAACCCCTATCTAAAGATAGGAGCTAATTTGTTTTCTCATTTTATTTTTCTAAACATTTTCCAAGAGGAGTTACTTCTAATTATTTTTCAAAGCACTGATAATATAACGAAAGACAAGTTTAAGTTTTAAAATCACAAAGCAGAGTATTTAATGTAGCTATGAGGAAATAATCTTTCACACCTCAGAGTATGCAGTGTGCAAAAGCAGCCATCTTGCATTCCCCAGGCCCTCACTTACAGTCCAGCTAATTCTAGCACTCTCACTTACCTTCAGTCCTTTGTACATGCTAGTCCCACCAGTTGCAAGAAGGTTGTTTCTTTTCCTTCCATTCCCTTGATTTGTTCCTAAATAGGTTTCTGTTCTCAGTTTAGAGACTACTTTCTTCTGCTTAAAATCCCCAAACCAGTTATATATTAATACTGTGTGATTTTGTAGCATCCTTCTCACAGTACCAAGTATAAGTGAGAAGTTTAGCTTATTCTCATTCTTCTGTTTAAATAGTTTGCCATTTATTTTTACCATTTTCTTTCATTTTAAAATATTACATTTTAAAAAATTAAACTTCTCTTTCTATTGGAGGAGTAATATACATCCATTGTGCAAACTTAGGAAAATTTTAAAAGAAATAACCTATGTTTATAAAAATATCTACTTTTTAGTTTCAAAAATGAACTTCTGATCACCATGCACAGGGACAGACATAAAATGGAATAATTTAAAAAGGTAAATATTTTTACCATCTTGAAATTCAACATACATTCCCAAGTATTAACTGATTTGGACTTCAGAACAGTCCAATGAGGTTGTCATAGGTAGTATAATCTAGACAGAAGGATTATGTGATTCACATCAATCATCACATTCTTTATAGAAATTTTTTGCTAACCTCAACAAATACCCCCACTTTATGTTCCTCACCCAACACTGCTCACACAAGAAGGGATAACATGAGTTTGGCTAGTCTGTGGATAGGGGTTTTATTTTAGTTTTACATATAAGGAAATTACAATATAGAGAAACTCAATCGCACAGCTAAGGAAAGAATAATGAAATACCAGTTTTCACATTCAGATCCCTGAATTATTTATATTAACTGCTAAGTAATTTAATAAATGAAAAAAAATTAGTACCTTGCCTGGAAAGTAGCAAGTGTTCATTTATTGTTAGCAATTATTATTTATTTTCCTTATTTTAAAAAGTAAATGAAACTTTGTACTAGTGTTGAAACTTCTTGGTAAGTTTGACATATCAAAATATAAAGTTATCTAAAATATTATTATTATAGATACAACATACATATTTATAAGCCTAAAGATAAGTAAAATGTTATGATGCCTGGATTTGCTTTAAAATACCCCAGAAAAAAAAAATACAAGTAAGAGAGGTTAGATATAACAAAAATTTGCACAGTGTAAATAAGTGTTGAGCTGGAAAATGATTACTTGGTGGTCCATTATACTCTCTCTTATATGTATGTTTGAAATTTTCCAAAATAATAAGTTAAAGTTAAATATATATATATACCCTAGAACCACCTATGTGCATTGTCAAAGGACAGAATAAAGATATACGTGTTAACAGTTTAGAATGGAAGAAAAAGAGATATTTTATTTAAAACATTTGCATGTAAATGTTTAAAATATCTGTGATATAACTACCAGAAACCTATAAAATGTGTTGTTTCCTGAAAGGAGCACTGGGTGGCTGGGAACTTGGCACGATTGGAAGACTGTCCATTGTGCTAAATAAAATATTTAGAATCATGTGACTGTATTACCTAACCAGAAAATCAATGAAAAATAAATCGGTTCAGATAAAACTAGTGTAGAGAATTCTTTGAGTGAGTGATGTGCTCATGAAAGTCTGTTTCTTCAGGTAATACAAATATTGAACCTAAATAGAAAACTTAGGTGTAAAGTCACAGATTGTACTGGCAGCTTTATCTTGATTACAGTTGTAGAATACAAAAACAAAACAAAAACACTTGAAAATTATTCCTCAATTATTCAATAAATATTTTTTCTTGTTTCTAGAATATATTGTAGGTATAAGCATTTAATTACTTAAATATTGTCTCTGCTCATGTATGCCTTATAACACTATGTAGGGGAAGCTTATTTAAAGAACAAAATAAAATTTATAATTATTAAGTAGTAGAAATTTGTTAAAAATGAGATTCTAAGAGAAAATTATAATAAAAGGGGAAGGGCTAGTGAAGATGTCTCTGAGGAAATTGTGTTTGGTTTCATAAGAATTAGGCTAAGAAAGGGGAAATGAGTATTCAATAACTAGTGAAAGGGGCAAGCATAGAAATGCAGATTGAAAGTAAATGATGCAGAATCTTATACATCATGCTATAGATTATGTTTTCTTAAATGTAGAAGAAATGCATAAAGGAGTTTTGGAAGCCAACTGATATTGCCAGATATGCATTAAAACTCTGAAGTGCTAAGAAGGGAATCACTACTCTGTTTACGATGTATTAAGGAAATATAATCTAAGAGATATATTAGAGTGCAGGAAGGTGAAGATAACTAGATTTGAAATATATTTGGAGGTAAAATCAGTAGGATCTAGTGATGACTTGACAGGGTTAAAAACATAGAGGTAGGTTGCTACCACAATGACTCTATTTTGTGGCTTGAACGGTTGGGTAGAAGGAGGTGGGCTGTTATCAGAAATGAGGAAGACTAGAAGAGAATCACCTTGGGAAAGGGGAAGAGCTGAAGTTTTTGACATCATTGCCATTAGTTTGGGTGTTTTGGTATTAAAAAAAAAAAGCCTATGCTTAACAGTAGGAACAATCCAACAACAAAGTGTGTTCCTACTCTTTTGTCCTTTTCTGTAGGAGCAGTAGATCTTTGTTTCATTACTGTCTCGCACATATCTCTTTCTTCATTTAGAGTTATCTGATATGAAAATGAGGTCAGTGCACAGGAGGAGAGATTCAGACTAGGAAAATTGCCTCCCATATGGCATGGTATTGAATACTGTTAAGGAAAAAATGAGGAATATTATCACCTTTATCAGAAAATGACACACAAAATGTCTCAAATTCCCAACATCAATTAACCTGTTTGTTCAATGTCATTAGCAATTATCATTTACTAAGCAATTCTCATTGTTCATTTGGAACATTTCTTTATTTAGCCTGTTAGAAGTCAATTTTGAATTGGCATGTCACTTTGCCCCAGTAGACACCATGGAAACTAAGCTAGGCAGGCTAAAAGTTATTTTTAAAATTACCTCTAAACATATATATATTTTTAAAAAGTATATGTGTGTGTATGTATGTATATATACATACACGTACAACACATGTATACATACATGTGTGTGTATATATATATACACACACCTATATATGTGTGTGTGTGTATGTGTGTATGTGTATATATATGTACGTATGTATTTTTCCCCTGTTAAACTGAGACAAAATTGCTTACTTTTTTCTAAATTATTCTATAAAAATAGCTTTTTCATTTCAAATGGATTTAACACTTAAAAAAGGTCATGTAAAATTTTGTGGTAATGATTTAACATTAATATTTAGATTGGATCTAGCCTCAGGTCAATTTTTGACTATGTTTAACTTTTTAAATAAGCATTCTATCATATTCTCATACTTCTTGTTGCAGTATATCCTTAGATTTTTCTGTGCTAAAAAATTACTCAAAGAAAGAAAAGGTAGAGAAGTTCTAGTGTCACTGAGACCTGAGCTAAATGGCAGGATTTTAATGTCAGTAATTTCATTTCTCAAACCTCAAGAAGTGAACTGTCTCGAGGCTAAATTGGAAGTTTCATGCTCAGAGACAGCCCCTTTTACTCATTGCTAGACAGTTATGGTTAGATCTGAGACCATTATCTAGTAAACATGTGGTTTGATTTTATAAATGCTGGGTTTAGCTGTAAGGTTAAGCTTTTTGTAAAGAAATATTGGCATGAATTGTGAAAGGAAATTGTTTCTCAGAACTATTCTGGATCAAAGCTATGCCAGCCACTTTAAGAATACTCAAATTGTTCAGTGATTTCCATGTGTTTCTAAGTATATATATTTTACAAATGAAAAGTACTTTTAACCTGGGATTTGTACCTTCTGATATATATGTCTCCTTCTCTATTAGAGAATGGAAATAGTGGGTATTCCAAAGCCAAGTATTCCTGGCCAATAACATTAGATACTAGAACAATAAAATGTGTCATTACTTTAGGTTAGTGTTCCACTCTCTGCTTCTCCTGGCTCATTTCTAGTAATCATGTATGTTTCATCTTATCCCCCTGTTTTAGGATTATACCCCTAAGCACACAATTAGTTATGTTACACACTTTCAGTAAGTGCAGCTGTTATAGAACATATTATTCTATATTAAAATTGCCTATTGTTCTTTTTTCAAATTCTTTTTCTTTATTAAGACTGTTATTTTGAAGGCAAGAAGCAAATCTTTTTTACATTAAAATATGGCACAATATAGAATTAAGCTAAATCTTAATTCTATATTCTCCTCCATAGACACACAAAAGATGATAGCTCTCATGTAAAATGCAACACATGATTATTTCTGGACAAAAATATCTAAGTGACATTTTTCACTTCTGGATTGAATCTATAAATATCCATCACCTTCCCTGGAATCACCACCATGGAGAATATGTATTGAAATAAAAAAAAGTGTTTATTAATCTACGTTCTTAAGTAAACATATAGAATGAGGGATACATTACTTTTCTTTGCTAGCCACTGATATTTGGGGGTTAAATTGTTTTCCACAGCTCATTTTTACCTATCCCAAGTAATATAGTGTCCTGAGAACCTATATACATGCTTGATTTACAATATGTAAAAATATCTGAATTGCATGAATAAATGAATGTATATTTCCTCCTCAGCTGAAACTCCAAATGTCATGAACTTTGAAAATAGATATTCATATTGCAGTGTTGCCATGGATCAGAGTAAGCATCTTTTTCATTCATATTCTTCATGATTTACTACACAAGGTATTTATCAATGTCAAGAATCTTGAAAGATCTGAGATGTTACCATGCTGACAAGCTAATGACAAGCTGATATAGCTTTATGGATTCTGAAAAAACATGTGAAACTCCTGGGACAGAGACAAAGGACTTCAGAAATCACAGCAGGCAGCGTTTGTTTCATGTTTGCCTTGATACTACTTACTCCCCAAACTCAACAGAGTGATTCAGACTGATGTGGTGGTTGCTCTACAGAAACAGTGACTTTGCATAAAACTTGAGGAACCCAGAGCTAACAGCTAAGAACAACTTAATCACTGAAAGTGGATGCAAGCAAATGAATGATGCTCTGCTCAACAAACAGATATATGTGTGTGTGTGTGTATGTGTAATATGTAGTATATTATATATTGTATACATACACACACATTCCAGTGATGATTGTTATGGAGACATCATTGAAAATGTAGCCTGGAACAAGAGCTGTTAAAATACCTCTGCAAGGAAGACATGCAGAATCACAAGAGATTCATAGAAATTATCTAAGTGATTGCGAAAACAAATACTTAGGGAGCTGAGATTTTCCAGGGATTGTTGGACTGTGGTTTCCCACAAGAAAATATTTTATATTGTCATTTACTCATTTGACAATTATTTATTGAGAGACTTATGGAACGAGTATAGAATTTGGCTCTTAATACATGTTTAACTGCTCAATTTATTGCTTTCATAGATGATATTCATTAAAAGAAATTTTGAAAATTTCAAATATTCCAGGTTGAGAATAGGCAAGGATAGGCAAGATTGAAAAAGTGATAAAAAGAGCAACGAACAATATGTTTGATATAATTTAAGTCCCAGATGGCTTTAAATAAGTTGTGTTGCTTGAAAAATAACAGTTTAATGAAGAATGTGAGATTATTATTTATGTTTCATTTCTAAAGATTTAATAGTTTGACTTAGGGATGGCATTAAGATGAGATAAGTCAGATAGGATCAGCAAGAGGGCTTGATCCTGCCTTTAGTTAAAACTTTGATATCTTTTTTATATTGGATTCTTGATGTTGGCTCTATGAGATGTCAAAAACACTAAGCATATTTTGGTTGAGATTTATTTGGGTTCTGATAGAGGAGGTATTTGGTGAACATTCTACCAATATTTATTCTCTGTATCCTAAGCTTGGGCCGTATATAGTAATTTTCATAATTGGTTTTTGTAGATGAGCCATGAAGTAAAACGTACTGGAGAATGCTTATTGTATTTAAATTTCTACTAAATAGTAAAATTTCTATGACCTCTATGTTGATATATACAATTTTTATTTTTTTCTGCACAATAACAGTTAAGGATGCTCTCCTAAGGATGCCAAATAAGAAATTAATGTGGAAATAAAGCTACCAGGTGGCTTAGACAAGTACTTGGCAAACATTAGAATCACAGTGGGTGCCCAGGATTTATTGGATATTTTATTATGTTCCTTTATTAAGGCATTGCCCTAAAAATTGTTTTACGTATTCAAGAAGCTTAATATCCCCCACTGTTTCTACATTGTATCAAAGTGGACATCCTCAAGATGTAAGGTGACACTTCTTTCTAATGGCAGTTGATGCCTAGGATTGGAAAGTTAATGTCAGATTTGTGCAGCCTCTCATTCTATAAGGAATAAAAAAAAATGAAAGGACTGTGGAGAAAAATATGTCATTTGAAGTGTTCTCTGCTTTAAAGGCTACTTACTTTCCTAACAACCTTTTTCTAATCTAATCTTGTTATAGGTCAATCTATTAAATATTGGCAGAACAGAAAGGCAGAGCAGGAGAAAGGCTGGGGCTGGGGTGATACTGTTGAAAAAACAGGGCAAAGCAAGGGCGAATATAAAAGCAGAGCATGTCTCTTATGTAACTTATAGTTTTATTTCTTTGAGTATTCTTTTATTTTTCCTTGGTAAGTCTAGCTAAACATTTGTCAATTTAATTTTTTTGAAGAACTAGCTCATAGTTTTGTCATCTTTTCTACCTATTTTATTTATTTCTGCTCTCATCTTTGTTATATGTTTCCTTCTGATTACTTTGGGGCTTAGCTGCTCATCTTTTCCTAGTTCTTTGAGATTTAAAGTTATATGGTTTTTTTGAGCTCTTTCTTTTGTCTTAATGTAGGCATTTAGTGTTATAAATGTCCCTATTATAACTACTTTACTGCATTCCATACATTTACATATGTGGTGTTCCTAATTTTGTCTGTTTCAAGATGTTTGTTGATGTCCTTTTTGATTTCTTTTTTGATTCATTGTTCAGGAATGTGCTGTTGAATTTTCACA
The DNA here is from genome assembly GCF_014176215.1 of Rousettus aegyptiacus. Taxonomy (NCBI): domain Eukaryota; kingdom Metazoa; phylum Chordata; class Mammalia; order Chiroptera; family Pteropodidae; genus Rousettus; species Rousettus aegyptiacus. The sequence continues at coordinate 126,803,528 of NW_023416295.1, forward strand.
TAATTGTACATTTTCCATTTTTTATCCTGTTATTGATTTTTAGTTTCATATATTGTTGTTTAAAAAAAATTGGGTGCAGTTTCAGTCTTTTAAAATTTTCTAAGATTTGTTTTATGACCTATATTCTTGGAGAATATACCAAGTGTGTTTGAGAAGAGTGTGTATTCTGTTGCTATTGCATTTTCAAGGACAATGTTTTGTAACTGACACACAAAAATAAAATAGTCATAAGAGGCTACTGTGAACAATTACACACCAACAAATTGGACAACCTAGAAGAAGTAGGTTTATTCTTAGAAACATGCAATTTATCAAGACTAAATCATAAAGAGATAAAAAATATTAACAGGACAATAACAACTAAGGAGTTTGAAGCAATAATCAAAAACATTCAAACAAAGAAAAAAGCCCAGGATCACAAGTGAATTGTACCAATAATTTAAAGAAAAATTAGTGTCAACCCTTTTCAAATTCTTGCAAAAAACTGAAGGGAAGGAAACACTTCCAAACTAATTTTATGAGTTCAGCATTACTCTGATACCAAAATCAGATAAGGGCACTATGATAAAATTATAGGCCAATATCTTTGAAGATTATAGATGGAAAATTCTTAAAAAAATACTGAAAAACCAAATTCAACATCACATTAGAACAATCAAACACTGTGATGAAGTGGAATTTATCCCTGGGCACAAGGATGGTTTAACATATAAATCAATAAATGTGGTGCAACATGTTAATAGAGTAAGAGATAAAAATCATATTATCTCGCTAAATGTAGATAAAACATTTGACAAAATTTAACATCCTTTGGTGGTAAAAATGTTCAACAAAGTGATTATAGAGGAACGTGTATCAACATAATAAATGGTATATGTGCTGAGCCTTGGCAACATTATACTCAATGGTAAAAGGTTTAAAGCTGTCCTTCTATGATCAGGATAAAGACAATGGTGCTCACTATCACCATTTCTATTCAACATAGTACTGCATGTCTTAGCCATGCCAATTTGGCAAGAAAAAGAAATAAAATTTATCCAAATTAGAAAGGAAGAAGTAAGATTGTCTCTGTTTTCTGATGATATTATTTTGTATATAGAAAAACCCTGAAAACTATTAAAAAGCTGTTAGAACTAGTGAACAAATTGAATAAAGTTGCATTATACAAAATCAACATACACAAATAAGTTGCATTTTTACATATTAATAAACTATCAGAAAAAGAAAGGAAATTCTTAGAAATAAATTTAACAAAGAAAATGAAAGATCCATACATCAAAAACTAAGACACTAGTAAAAGAACTCGAAGTCACAAATAAATGGAAAGATATCACAGTGTTCATGGATCAGAATAGTTAGTATTGTTAAAATGTCTGTACTGCACAAAGTCACCAATAAATTCAGTGCAATCTCTATTAAAATTCCAATAACATTTTTTTCACAGAAATAGAAAAAGCAACAGTCCTAATATCTGTATGGAACCACAAAAAGCTCTGAATAGACAAAGCAATATTGAGAAAGAACAGAGAACAAAATCATACTTCCTTATTTCAAACTCTACTACAAAGCTATATTAATCCAGTATGGTACTGGCATATAAACAAACACATTGGCCAAAGGGATGGAATAGAGAGCCCAGAAATAAATCCATATATTTATATTATATTATATTATATTAATTATATTATATAGGTATATATATATATGCACACATATATAACATATGTTATACATATAGAATATATATTAAACTAATATTTAAGAAGGGAGTTAAGAATAATCCATGAGAAAAGGGTAGTATCTTCAATAAATGGTATGGGCTCCCTGCCCAAGGAAAAAAAACATTCAAAATTGGTTATTCACATGCAAATAAAAGTGAAATTGAAAGTCTACGGCCATGCCATCCTGAACAAGCCTGATCACATTAGATCTTGGAAGCTAAGCGGGGTTGGGCATGGTTAGCACTTGGATGGAAGACCAGGTGCTGTAGGCATAAAAAATAAAAGATAAGGGATTATAAACTGACAAGGTCCTTGCAATCTATGAAGTCAACCAAGGGTTACAATGCAAAAAAAAAAAAAAAAAAAAAAAAGGAAATTGAAGCCTACTTTATACTATGAATGATTCTGCACCCTGTTCCAATCACTTTTGTGTGGATTTTTTTCCCCGCACCATCAAGTGATTCTTTGACATCAACTGAGTAACTGAGTGTCCTACACTTCAACATAATTCTGCCACTACCTACTTAGAGATAATATCAGATTCCACAAATTAAGTGTTCAGGCCCACAAGACTGCCCCTGATTTAAATGCAAATCACAAGTCCAGGTTGTTACCTGTACTGGCTATAAATCAGAGATTTCCAGGATAACCTGCATTGGTTTGATTAGTTTGGTAGAGTGGCTTACAGAATTAAGGAAACCAGTTTACTCACTAATTATCGCTTTATTACAAAGAATATTAAAGCATATGAATCAACAATAGCCAGATAAAGAGATACCTAGGGTTGTTCCAAAACAAAGGAGCTTCTCTTCTCACAGAGTTTAGGGCCTGACATGATGGCATATTGAAACATTATGGTTCACCAACCTGGAAGTTGTCTAAACTCTATCCTTTTGGGGGTTTATGTAGGCTTCATTACATAGACAATATTTATTAAATCTTTGGCCATTGGTAATTGATTTAAATGCCAGCCCTTACCTCTTTTGAAATCAGAGAGTGACGCTGAAAGTTCCAACCCTCTATCTACAGTTTTCCTCTGGCCTCCATCTAGATCTCAGATCGTTAGCAGACTTCCAAAAGTTACTCCATTAACACAAACTCATTTGTGGTTTAAAAGGTCTTGTTATGAATAACAAGCAATCTATTTCACTTTTTTGATTCTGAAATGATTTCAGTAACTGAGGAAAAGAGACCAAATATTATAACAAGATATCCTCATTTGTCTTATCACTTAGGACATTCTAAGGGTTTAGGGAGCTGTGAGCTAGGAACCATATATGACTAAAACATTTATTTGCTATAGATTTCAATATTACAGCACTCACAAAAATAAAGTGGATTTAGAAATTAAATATAATACCTGGAACTCCAAAACTCCTGAAAGAAAACAGGGGAAAAGCTCCTTGACATTTGTCTTGGCAAGGATTTTTTAAATATGACACCAAAAGCACAAGTAACAAAAGAGAAAATCAACAAATGGGATTATATCAAGCTGAAAAGTTTCTATATGACAAAGGAATCCAACTGAAACACAGTCAACAGAATAGGATAAAATATTTGCAAGCCATATATCTGATAAGGGGTTAATTTCCAAAATATATAAAAGACTCATGCAACTCAATGGCAAAAAAATATATCATTTTGCTTAAAAATGGGCAAAGGACCTGAATAGACATTTCTCCAAAGAAGATGTACAAAAAAGAAATACATGGAAAGGTGCTCAATGCCACTAATCATCAGGGAAATGCAAATTTAAACTATAATGAGGTATACAGGTATACAATGTAGTAATTTTAAATGTCAAAATTTATTTTTTTAAATAAAACCACAATGAGATATCATCTCACATCCATAAAAATAAGTTTAGTCAAAAACAAAAGAAATAAGAAATGATGATTAAGATGTGGAGAAAAGGAAACTTTTGTGTATTGTTGTTAAGAATATAATTGGTAAAGCCACTATGGAAAACAGTATACTGGTTCCTCAAAAAATTAAAAATATCACTACCATATGATCCAGCAATCTCGCCTCTGGATATATATCCAAAATAAATTAAATCAGGATTTTGAAGAGATATCTACACCCCTATGGCCATTACAACATTAATTGACAGTACCCAAAACATGGAAACACCTAAGTGATATTCATTGACAGTTCAACGGATAAAGAAAATACCATATATACAAATATTACTCAGCCATTAAAAAGAGGAAAATCTAGCCATTTATGACAACACAAGTGGAACTTGAGCACACTATACTATGTGAAATAAGCCGGATATAGAAAGACAAATACAGCCATGCACAGTATATCGAAATTTCAGTCAATGACAGATTGCATATATGATGGTGCTTTCATAAGATTATAATGGATTGTAAGCAAAAATTTGTTTGCAATATTGAAAGAAAATGTAGGATCCAGTGTTGAATTTACTGCTAGCTCTGAGTGGTTTAAATAGATGAGGAGGCTCAGCATGCACCATGAGCCTGATGGAAGCTGGGGCCCAGAGTTGACAGGGTAGCAAGAGGAGTGGGCTTAGGGGAACAGACCCAGGAGTCCACCCCGGCGCACATGTGCAAGTCCATACACTCCATTCGTGCACACAAACTCACTTCCATCTCTCCATTCCTCTTTGACTTTTTTCTCCCAGTCCTCTCCCTCTCCCTTTCCTTCTTTCTATCTCTATTTCTCATTTTTTCCCCTCTCCCTTTTATTACTTCTTATCTAAAGCTTTATCTCTCTGGATCTCTTTCAAACTCTGCTCTCTCTTCCTCTCCATTTCCTTCTCTTTTCCCATTCCTCCCTCCAACTGATGTCTACTTTCCCTCCCATGCCCCCTACCTCCACAGACCTCCTCCCTCTGCTCTCCATTACAGGTGTACCCCTCCACACACTTTATTTTTTATACCGTTATTTTACTGTAAATTTCCTATGCTTAGATGTCTTTATATACACAGATACTTACTATTGTGTTACAGTTGTCAGCTGTATATAGTACAGTAACATGCTATACAGGTTTGTAGCATAGGAACAGTAGGCTATACCTTATAGCCTAGGTGTATAGAAGGCTATACCATCTAAGTTTGTGTAGGTAGACCCTATGATGTTCACCCAATGACAGAATTGCTTAACACATTTCTCAAGATGTATCTCTGTCATTAAGTAGCAAATAACTATACCGTATGATCTCATTTATATGTGGAATCTAAAAAATTTGAACTCTTATAAGCACAGAGTATAATGGTAGTTGCCAGCAGCCAGGACATAGGCGAGATGAGATGTTGTTAAAATAGTACAAACTTCTGGTTATGTGAGGAATGAGTTCCGGGCATCTAATGTACAGCATGATAACAAAATTAACAATACTGTGTTTTATACTTCAAAGTTGTTATGAGAATAGATTTTAAGTATTCTCACGATAACAACAAAATGGTAATCACATGACATGAACAATGTGTTAATTAATCCTATTGTATTAAACATGTGGCAATATGTACATGTGTCAAATCATCACATTATATACCTGAAACTTACACAATGCTATATAGCAATTATATCTCAATGGAGATGGAATAAAAAAAGGTGAAAATAAAAAAGAGATTGCAGACTACTAATTCACATATCAACTTGGAGCATTCCAACATGGAAAACACACAAATCTGAGAATCAACTCAGCTGGGCAAACAATTTTCAAGGCTGTTGCAGGGTAGCTGCAGCTATGGTAAATCAAAAACTTAAAAAAAAATTTCAATAATTCAGTGCATGTTCACTTAGAGAATCATTCATTCAGGAAATTTTCGGGGGGCAAATTTGCTTTGAGTAAATTGGTCATTTGGTTAATTGTATTTAAATGAAACACAATTTGGTGATTTTCTGTTAATTGGCCAGAACTAGAATAAAATCAGGGTGCTGTTTAGTAAAGATTTAACTTTGGTGGCCTCTATACAGTGTCCAGTTGGTTATGTTTGTGGAGGAAGAATATAAAAAGTAAAGATTGCTACCATGTATGAGTCGAGAATAAAACAAATGTTAAAGAAATTATTATAACAGCTATTATTTTCTTTCAAAATCAGCCTAAGTTAGAAAAGAATAGCTAGGAGTAGGACTGGAGATATCAGTAGATTATCTAAGCAATCCATAAAGAAAAATTCTATGCAATAAGTATATTTTAAAATCTACAGGAAGATGAAAATAAGAAATACATAATTAGAGTTGTTTAAATTATAGAGCTAAAGGTTTTATTTCTATGTTTCTTTGAATGAGAAAAAAAGTAAATGATTTTCATATTTATCTTTGTATATCAGATTAATTGTGAGTCAGGTTAAGCTAAAATGCATACTGGAAACATCCAGAGTTGAATTCTTATATACTTATACACATTATTATTTTTTTATTATTATTTTAGTGCTGGCAATATTTTATGTTTCTACTTATTCTTTTATTTCTCTGAATATACTGTGATTTGATTTTTAGCTATGCTTAATTTTGTTTCTATATTAGTGTGTGTTTATATTTTTGAACTATGATTTAGTATGGGATTGATAAAATTTAAAATTTTTCTAGTATCGAATAAAAACATATTGAGATATTGTTTGTATATTTTGATAATGTTTGCTTTGTTTTTTAACATGAAAATATCAAACAACATATACATTGATCATATAGCTTTATTAATGCAAAAACTGAGATTATCAAAAAATATATACAAGATAAATAACACTGACAGTGTCAATTCAAACAATAATTAACATCTATCTCTTGTTTTGCCTTTCGTGATTGTAGTATTTATACTAATTTCTTTTAGTTTTTAGTAAGAATTTTTTGGTCAGCTTCATCCTTACCTTTTAATCAGTGATTCCCATATGATTTTAAGGTGTTATTTTGACTTCACATTATTGTCCCAGTGAAGTATTCAAGGAATGTGACATTCTTTTTAAAATAGTGTGCTATTGATATCTTTCCTCATTTTTATTTCCAGTTTTAATATTTAACATAAACTTTATTAAAGTAAGGATTTTATTAGTCTCAAAACCCCAGAAAACTTAACATTTTCTGTGGGTATGATATTTAAACAACCAGTGTTAAAACCTTCATTTATTTATTCTTCCATATAATCTTCACCTTCTCTGTATATTTTGTTGTCTTTATTCCTTTACAACAAGGTGCCATAATGAAGAAGATAAGAAAATCTATGAATCATGTGTGGACTTCAAAGGGTGAACTAATCTCTAAAATTGTACACATATTTTTGTGCATGTTGTATATGCTAAGAACATTTTTCCTTGAGCAGGGAGCCCATAGCTTTTACTAGTTTTCTGGGAGTATATGATTGAAAAAAAAAAAAAAGACAGTTTAAAAAGCCCACAGATGTAAAATTATTTCAAAAATATTTAAGTTCTATACCATTTTGGCTTATAAACTATAATATCTATAATTTGGTTGAAAGTGGGCTTTTAAGTTTTTTCAATTTTTGCGTGGTTTCCTATTTTTACTTTTTTCCTCCTTTCCTTCCTTCTCTCCTTCCCTTCTTTCTTTCTTTTCTGTCATAGTACATGCAAATATTCTTAAGCCAGTAAATTACTACTAGTCATGTTTACATTCAAATGAATATGATCCATGGCTAAATTTCTAATGGTATTGTCTTAAATCAGTTTGTCTTTCACACACATACACACACACACACACACACATATACATACACACACACACATTTAGGAATTGGTAGATGCGTTAGTAGATTATTGATGTAAATGTATGGCAAAAAAATACAAAAATGTAATAATCGTTATTTTGGACAAATTATGGCACAAAAATAGCAGTTTATCTACATATGTTTATATAAGGACCAATCTCTGTCAATCAGGCACATATTACCAAAGACTCACCTTTTACTTAGTTAACAATAAGACTGACAAACTATAAGAAACTACTGGGCCAGGTCTGTTCAATTGTACAGAACAGAGGACCTCTCTGTGAGCATTGGATTCAGAGTAGGTGTCTATCTTTCATGTAGAATGTCAACCAGACCAAAAAATTCAAGCAAAAAAAGAGTAACATAAACACTCCAAGTCCAAAGTATTTTAAACTTTAAAAGTCTTTTTGAGAGAAAACCTGTCAGAAGCAGGAGACAAAATAGCATGCTCGTTATCTGTAATGTTCAATAGTAGTTCAAATGAACTATTATAGGGCAGACAAAAATATATAAACAATGAACATATTCATTTCAAATTCTCTGTGCTTGGTAGTATAAAATTAATAAAATGCTATTCTCTGTGAACTTCTCCGCCTCAAGTTAGTTCAGTCTGTGAATACGAAGACATTATTAAGCTTATAAGGGAAATCCATATTGGAAGGGGTTATTTTGAAATGCTAGCATTGTTTATTTCTTATACTATGTTCTAGATGTTATTTTTTAACTGTTAGATATGACATTTTGTTAGAGTTATGAAACAGGAGAAGAGTAGTCATTTGTTCACTTTTGATTTGCATTTCTCCACTGGGACAATGGGAAGAGGCATTAGAGAATTCTAGGGGCAACTCGGGGAAAGAATGCTCTGAAAGTGAATGTAACCCTGTATTTCGATGCACATTCTCCTTACTTTAGGATGATTATATAGCCTTTTCCAACTTTCATTTATTTAAGAATTTATATCACCTCAGGATTGTGTTAATGTGATATATTAGACAAAACAGCAAGTTAAAAATAGAACTACAATGGAAATCAACAAATATTAAAATTTATTCTAGGTAGAAAAAATTTCTATTTTATTATATTTCTAGGTGATCAATATCAAAGCTATCGAATTATAAGATATTATGTAATTTAAATTTTTATTTCTGAAATTTTGAAAGGAGAAAGAAAATGCATTTGAAGATTTTGAAAGGAGATAAAATTACTGATATTTTATTATTTGGCTAAAGATGTTTTATAAATAATTTTATGTATTAACCTTAATGAATATAATAAAGAGTGGAAATTATATATTTATGATAGATTTTAAAAATTAATTATAGCTTTGTTTTAAAATTATTACAAATGATAGCAGAAATAAACTAATATAGAGTATTATAAAATGTTTGTTCAAAAATAGCAGTGAATTATAATCAATTCTTATTGCCAAATGTATAGTATCAGAAACAAAATAATATAAAATTATATAAAATATATTAAAAGAATAGTAATTATCATAATTCAAAAAATGAAATAAATATTTATGAGTCCATACTGATACAAATAATGATTGAACGTATAAATAGGTGGTGGAGAAAAGACAACTCTTACAGAAAAATTCCAGTAAATGAATATATAAGTCAGGAGAGAAATAGAAAGATCAACATTATAAAACTAATGTTGTAATAATAAGCAGGACCCACTGATGAGTGCTAACATTAGTGGGTGAAAGTTTAATGATAATTTGTTGGAATTTGTTGCATGACCTAAAGTACCCCCCGCCCCAAAAATATTTATTACTGTCATGGTTTTAACATATGTCTAACATATGTTTAACAAATAGGGTGCAGAAAGGGGAAAGTAGTAAATTTACACTCCAGGAGCCTGGTGAACACTATCTTAATCAAGTGATCAAGATGAACATTACCTGTGATGAGACACATTGGTATCACGTATCCCCAGGTGTGATGTGATAAGAAAGGCCATCATCTTACTGATATTTTTTCCCCAAATCAATAATTTCAGTGTAATCATGAAAAGCATCAAAGAAACACAATTGGAGAATCATTCTAAAAAATACCTGATCAGTATTCTTCAGAAGTATTCTGGTCATGAAATGCAAAAGACTAACTTTCACAGATTGAATAAAACTAAAAAGACATGACAATTAAATGCAATATGAGATCCTGGATTGGATCCTAGAAATCAATTATACAAAATATGTAATTTCTGAAGATTTATTATATAGCATAGTGTCTATAGCTAATAATACCCTATTATATACTTAAAATTTGCCAAAAGGGTAGATATTATGATAAGTATTCTACCATAAACAAAATAATGACAAAAATAAAATAAATGTGGCGGGAGGAAACTTTGGGAGGTGATAGATATGTCTACGGACTTGATAGTAGTAATTGTTTCATAGATGTATATTATTCCCAAACTCATTGAATTGTATACATTGAATATATACAGCTTTTTACATGTCAATAATACATAAATAAAGTGATTCCTAAGAAAAAAAATGGGGAAATCTGAATAAAGCATGTAGTTTAGTTGATAGTATTATCCCAATGTTAATTTCTTTGTGTTGTTTATTACACTTTGGTTATGTAAGATTTTAACATTATAGGGATAATCTAGCGAAGGATATTTTGAAACTGTCTGTGAAACTGAAGAATATTTGAAACTCTCTGTGCTACCTTTGCTAATCTTCTGTAAGTTAACACTATTTTTTTTTTTTAAAGTGGAATTATTGCTGTATTAAGTGTGAAGTAACTTCTGTAGTTTCACTAATACTCTTACCTTACCTCTTATCACGGAAAGACATCCTTGAAATGTGTCCCTATATCCCATATGGTTTTTTCTCCATCATAGTGCTTATAATTCATTATTATATATCTTCTTCAAGTTGATATGCGGTGTCTTAGACAATTCCTGATTCATGAAGTAACTCAAATATTTATATAATACATGTATAAATCCATATATATATATATAAATATCTGAAATCAACTTTTAAGTATTTAAAAAGAGCTCATATTAGTCTCATCACATTCTATGATGCACTTAATATCAAATTTGTTTTATTTGGTTTTGGTGAATGAAAGAACTATATCGAAATCTAAATGACTTTATTAAATTACTAAATTAACTCAAATTAATTTTTCATACAGTATTTTATATGCAAAACAATTTGAAAAAGTTTCTCTCTGTAATTTAGTAAAGTAAGAATCTCAAACAATTTTCTTGGGGATGTATAATATGACACATATTACAAATTTTACATCTGAAACTTGTTACTGTTTCAATAGCATGATAAACTTTTAGACATGCATTTGTTTTTTTCAATTCTAGGAGAACTAATTAAAGTATTTCAATATAAATCCCTAATTTTCTAGGTACCTTTAATAACTCATTATATTGTAACATAGAAATAATGCGATCATTTTAATTATTTCTAAACCTACGGAGTACTATCACAATTATTTTTGAATGAGCCACATAACAGTGTTCCAGTCATCCTGAGAGATGGAGGGACTTAGTTTGAGTGAATGAAGCTGTTTAACAGTGGACTCATTTTTGCTTCACAGGGAATCTCAGGAAGTAGATACAGAAATTACTCCTAGAATCCAGTAGTATTCATTTTTTAAAAAAGTAATTATACCAAAAGATTAAAGTTTTATTTTACAAATACTAAAAACCAAACTTCAATATTATCTATACTCTTTGGATACTTAATTTCTATGTTTTTAAGTACAAAGAATTTCTCCATTATTTATTCTGGACTTTTTTTGTGTGTGTGTTCAGAAACTATACCCTCTTCAAGTAGTAAGTTATATTTTTAAAATATGGTGTATTTCTATTTATGGTATATATTTTATTTATTTATAATAGAAATATTACTTTTGAATTTTATCTCAAACAGTCATATTGCCTTATAAAGACCTCAGGATATTATCTTTCAAGATTTTAACTGCATCCATGTGTAAGTAGTCCACACTACCTCAAAATGAAAATATTACAGGTTTTTATTTTTAGTGGGTGGTAGATAGAGTGAAGTGATTGAGATTTTAATAAATCTCTAGAGCATGTGTGGTTTTTAAAAAGTTTATCCAGCTACATAATGTAAATAATTAAGTTTGTGAAAAGAAAACATTTCAATTTAACTTATAGAGAATATAGAGAATTTATTAGAAGGAAAGCAACACTAATTTTCCAGTACTTATTCAACTTACTATAAGACATGATGATGATGATACTAATACTGGTCTTTAAGAAGACAAAATAATAATGTGTATTGTGTATAACATCCCATATGAACAATAATTTTCCTAGGAAATTGATAGGACTATTGATATAGTGATTATTAGAAACAGAAGAGCCTTATTAGCTTTTCAAATTATTATAGGCTTTATGGCATTACTGATTTTGCTAATTGGAGAAAATTCAAGATGAGATTGTTAAAAAATAATTCTTGATGAGATATACAAATCTGAATTCTGGAATTTGTTAAGGCTGCAGAAATTAGTCTGGAATCGCTTATATCATTAATGGCAGGTATTCATTCAATTATATATATATTAATGCTGGGAAAAGTTATCTATATGACAAAGATTATAAAAACAGGATAGGGATAGTGCCAAGAACTTAAACATTTTTATTAATAGAGGTATCTTACTATGTTTAGGAGTTTACTTTCTTCTTAATGGAAGAAAATATGAGGAACTGATAAGGACCTTTGCATATTTTATTAATAGGTTAGGAAAGAGATTTTAGTTTGAAATACTCATGGCCTAGTGAAAGCTATAATGTTAACACTGACCCATCCAGGGTTAGCTAACCTGATATTTTCTAAAAATATCAAGATTTTTTTGTACTTTTAGAAACAGGTTCCTGGTCATATGTTCTTTAAAAAATATACCTAGTAAATTTTCCAGATCCTATGATCATTGACTTTAACTCTCTATTCCCTTAACAAGATTCCTAGAATATTATTTTCTGCTTATATGTTCATAGAATGAAGAAACTTAAAAAAAAAAGAGCGTATAACATTAAAGCATAAGAATACTAATAAAACAAACTTTAATAAAAAATGGTGAAGAATCCCTCCATGGAGAAGGCCAAAGTAGAGGCTGTTTGCTAGAAAGCAAAGATTTTTTTTTCAAAAATGATTAGGTAGTAAAACACTTGTTTAAGAGCAAGATCGTAACTTCTAATACATCATTGCTTTATCACACATGATGATCAATTTCTCTGCCACAACAGTCTTCTATAATTTTGCTTTCGGCTTCCCTTCTCAGTAACAAAGCCTAGGAGAAATGCAGAGGAGAGGAGAATAAGTTCCTCATTTGATTACAATGTGATGAGTCAGCATAATTCAATGGAAAGAGCACAAGCTTTGAAATCTGATATATCTGTCTCTGAATCCTAACTCCAGTCATTCCCTTAAACAAGATTCTTAATTGTGAGTATTAAGATGATATTACAAACCATTCTAACCATGAAGTCACGTGTATATACACTGAGGACATATTTATGGAAAGAACACTGGAGTATTTCAAATAAATAGAAAAGGTTGATCAGTAAAGAATCAAGAAGTAAAGAAAAAAGGCAGATGTAACTTGTGAACCTTCATTCATCCACCTGACTTTGAGCTAATTTAGGTCTTATTCTTTCCAGTGTCTCACAAATTGTTGAAAAAGAGAACATAATTGATTCTAGTTGTATTTACACCTACTTATTCATCTGTAATTAGGGTGTAATCCATAAATGGCTTCTAGCATTATAGCAAAGGGGATTCTTTTACAAAGTTGTACATACTCCAAGCAAGTCTTCTAAAAGAATATTAGCTGCTAGCAATGTACTTTTGGACTGGTATGTACTTCCTCTTGATGACAAAAACCCTTCTTCCATGTAATAAGTCTGGTTTAGGAGTATGAAAGTGGTCTTAGTCTTCTCAGATATCCCAGCTCCTAACCCCACAGACATGTGATTAAGGTACTCTAGACCATCCTTCATTGACTTGGATCAGGCCTGAAGAACTGCCAAAATGTACAGATCTTGAGGAAATAAATAATATTTGTGATTTAATTTGCTTAGAGTTATGACATTTTGTTATGTAGCTTAAGTTGACTGATACAGAAATTGAAATTGGATAACAACAACAACAAAAATTCCAAAATATTTGAAAAGGGTAGTTGGCAGAAGCTGGAAAAGCAACGGGGAGACATAAAAAGGTTGAAAAATGGTGCCAAGTATGTCGGTTGATGCTGGAAAATTAGGAAACTGCTTTATCAGGCTAAAAAGACAGTGTCTCATAATATATAATTGTGAAACAATTAGAAAAATTTCCCTTTTGGTGGCATGGAAGATGGAAGAAACATATCCAATGGACCAATAGATCTGACTAAGGCTATTTCTAGGAGTAATGGTGAAATTTCTAATTGTCTGCTGTTTGATGTACTTTATAAGGTATAGGAAGAGACAGCTGAACTAAAGAATACAGTTAGCAAGCTAACATTATAGGAAATATAGAAGAACCAGGGCTTGCCTGCTTGGAGTGTAAAATTCTTTCATATCTTTATTCTTTGAAAGCAAAATATTTTTAAGTAAGGACTCAAGATAAAGATCAAATCAAAAGGAGTGGCTCTAGGTCCTTTTTAAAATCCCTTTGAAAGATATAAAGAGAATTGCCCCATAGCAATTTGGCATATAGATGGATATATATAATATATTATATATTAATAATATGATATAAATTAACATAATACACATGTATATGTACAAATATAAATTATTTGGAAGAAAGAAATAAATATGGTAGACAAGATAGATGAGAGTTATAAAATTTCTCATTTTAAAAAGAGGAAAAATAAAACGGAAAAGGATGATGATTAAATCTTAGGGTAATTCTAGAGCAAGTTATTAATTATAGGCTCTATACTCCAGTTATTTTTTGCTGCATAACAAATTACACTAATGCTTAGAACTTTAAAGCAACTTTCAAGTAGTTCCTTATTTTGTAAGACAGATGTAGGGAAGGTTTGACTAAAAGTTCTCACTTGAGTCTCACACAATGAATATGAGATGTTGGCTATGATAAAAGCTCAACAAGTTTGGACTTTCGAGATGGCAGTGATGCTTGTGGTTTATAATGATTTTCAGGTGAGAGTTCAGGTTGAATCGTCTACTGAAGCACCTACATCTGGCTTGTACAGCATAGCAGTTTCAGGGTCATTGGACATTGCATGGAGATTCAGTATTTCAAAATACAGTGTTCCAAAAGCACTATGAAAAGATTAATGACTTTTTTTTTTCTCTTTGAGGTGAGTGGGTCATATATATCTTTTATTTTATATTTTATTTTTTTAAATGCCTACAGTACCTTGTCTTTCTCTCTTCTGGCTCTCCACCTAGCCATTACATTAATGCTAACTTTATTCTCTTGTAGTGCTCCCCATCCCTGTGGCCATCTGTCAGCTACTAATTTGTACTTCTTTAACCCTTCACTCTTTCCTCCTAGCCCCCTAAACTCCTCCCTTCTGACTGTCACTAGATTGTCCTTTATATTTATGAGTCTGTTTTTGATTAGTTTGTTCCTTTTATTCTTTAGATTTTTGTATATAAGTGAAATCATATAGTATTTATCTTTGTCTGTTTGAATTATTTCACTCAGCACAATAACCTCTACGTTCACTCATGTCTTTACAAATGGTAGAAATTCTTTTTTTTTTTTTTTATGGCTGAGTAATATGTCATTGTATGTGAACCGTAACTTCTTTATGCAATTGTCTGTCAATGGGCATTTAGGTTGCTTCTATAGCTTGGCTATTGGAAATAGAGCTGCAATGAATTTAGGGGTGAATAGACCTTTATGAATTATTGTTTTGGTTTTCTTTGGATAAATACTCAGAAGTACAATTGCTGGGTCAATAGGTATATCCATTTTTCATATTTTGAGAAACCTCCATACAGTTTTCCATAGTAGCTGTACAAATTT
The DNA here is from genome assembly GCF_014176215.1 of Rousettus aegyptiacus. NCBI lineage: Eukaryota > Metazoa > Chordata > Mammalia > Chiroptera > Pteropodidae > Rousettus > Rousettus aegyptiacus. Next base: position 126,818,925 of record NW_023416295.1, read on the forward strand.
GAAATCCTACCAACAATGTATGAGGGTTCCCTTTACTCCACATCCTTGCCAACACTTGCTGTTCTTTTATTTATTGAAGATAGCCATTCTGATAGGTGTCAGGTGATAACTCTGACATTTCTCTGTTAATTAGTGAGTATCTTTTCATATGCCTATTGGCCATCTGTATTTCCTCTTTGGTGAAATATCTGTTCAGGTGTTCTGCCCATTTTTTAATTGGATTGTTTGTTTTTTGTTGTTGACTTTATTTTCTGGAGTTTTATCCTATTGTTTCATTTTTGGCATGTTTCTTCGTTTTCTCATTTTATCAGACTCTCTGTGTTCATTTCTATGTGTTACTTTTTTTTTTTTTTTGTCTCTCAGCCTTGTCCTGTTGGCCTAATGTGGAAGGTGTCCTTTTGTGTCCCAGTGACACACTCTCCCCGATATGACCTTTATGTGGGTTGTGTTGTTGCTAAGCCTTTATTGGTGTTAGTACATCAGTGGATGGGATTAATGGTCAGGCTGACTAATTATGGGAATTGGCTGCCCCCACAGGGTAAGAGTTGTTGTATGGGACTGACACCACTAAGTGGGATTTGTCCTAGCAGGCTTGTGTATTTGTTGCAATCACCCTTTGTGTATACCACTTATGGGACTAGTCAGGAGTTGCTCTGTTGTGGTCTAGTGCCAGCCTCCAGGTTCACTGGTTTTGTGGCCCCTTGGAAGGGGCTCCTCTGTAGGCGAAGGTCAGCTACTTCCTTTGACTGTTCAGGGCTACCTGGTGGGAGCTACAAAGGGATCCTCAGATGGTTGTTGTGTATGCTGGATCCACAGGTAAGTGGAAAAAACAATGCTATAGGCATAGGTGTGGTTATCCCTCATCCCTGACCTAGGGCAGTTTAGCCACAGGACCAGTACTTCCCAAGGACTGACACTGCCTGTCGGTTACCTGTAAGTTAAAACTGGAAGAGACTCTGAGTGATGTGTGAGTTGTGTGGTGCAGGGACCCTGGGAGTCTCCTGGATCTATGGAGTAAATTTCCCCTTGCCACTGCAGTGTCACTTTATATGTAAATGCGGTTTCTGTGGAAATCTGTACAAGTTTCCAATCATACAAGGTCAGCTGCTGCCCATCTCAGGCCAGCTGACACCCAAGCTCCATTTAAGAATTACTAAGCTCATGGTGTGAGTTTGTGGCCCGCTACCAAATGCTTCTCCCAGATGAACAGGCTTTGCATGGGCCACATGAACTGAGTGCTGTTTTTTGCTGTTGAATTCATGACCCAAGGAAAATACAGGATGGTACTGGGTTGCCTGGAAGCAGGCTTGCCACAAATAATTTGTGGGTTAAGTGGGGCATCATCTCAGTGAGGTACGGGGCCATTAGGCCTACACAGCACCAGATTTGCTACTAGCTCTGGGACTCTGGGCTCCCACCAATCTCAGATATCACTGTGCATCCTACTGCCATCTGTGTTGAGCCCACAAAACCCCTGAGATTTGCCCAAGGAATACTGTATTTCGTGCTGGGAGCAGTGGTATTCCCGTCACTGTATTCTCTGAATTTTTCTCACTTCTCTGGCTGAGGGTTTTTAACTGTACATAATGTGCCACCCGAAGGCTGGGGCAGCTGCCTATCAACATGTGGCAGGCACTTTGTGTATTAGATGGGACAGGACCTTTAGGAGGTCAGGGCTGTCAGGCCAGTAGTCTCAATTTTCTGCCATTTCTGTGTCTACATAGACAAACTGCTGCTGGGGTGGTCTCACAGACCCCTGCAATACCACTAAGAGATATTGCAGCTCATACATGCAGCAGTGGGCTATCCTCAACTGTTTATTTTTAAAATACACTCACTGCGGTAGCCAAGGTCTATTGCTTGTGCTAACTGCTCAGTCCCAGAGCCAAGCAGGGCACAAGCGGCTGCTTGTCAATGGGCTGCAGGCACTTTGTGGCTTGGCTGAAGTGGGATCTCAGGGAGACAGGGCTGTTGAGCCAATACAGCCTCAGTTTTGCTGCAGCTTCTGTGCTCGTGCCTTCCTGCTGTGCACCAGCCTCTATCTGGGGCAGTCCTACAGACCCCTGCGATCCTTCATCTGGAGACTAGCTGCCATCTGGGACAGTGAGACCAGCCGCCGTCTGGGGCAGTCCTACAGATCCCTGAAATCCCCCCACACAATATCGCAACTTTTGCAAGCAGCAGAGGTCTGCCTGCAGCTGATTTTCCTGCAGTGCCCACCCTGTGCTAGCCAATGTTTGTTGGCTATGTGGATTGGGAGATGGGGCGTGGTAGAAGGGCAGTGGTGGTTTACTGTCAGTGGGCTACCTGGGGCAATTTGGGGTTAAATGAAGCATGGTCTCAGGGAAACAATGGCCATCAGATCAGTACAGCATCAGTCTTGATGCAACTTTAGTAACCATTCTTGCATTCCCACAAAAGTCCCAGATCACAGCAAGACTAGCTGCTGTCTGGGACTGGCCCACAGATCCCAAGATTTACCCAAGTTTGTGTTGGCAGCCGTGTTCTGCCTGAAACTATCTTTGAAATGCACACTCGCAGAGCTGGCTACCAGCTGGGAATGTTTGGCCTTGAATCAGTGCAGGGCATGGCAGCCACCCAGAAGCAAAAGTCTCAGGTGATCTGCAGGTTGGGTGTAGGGGGCTAATTTCCTCCAACCAGCACTTCCTAATGGCCCTGTGTGAGGGGTCTGCACAGTCCAGCTGGTGTGGTCTGTAGATTGCTCCGTAGGGGGAGCCTTGACTAAGGCACATTGGTGGCTGCCTGTCCAGCCCTTGTTCTGGAGCCAGGTAATGCAGTCTTTCCAGGTATAAATCTTGTGCAAGCCTCTTACCCACCACCGGCGCCTCCGATGCATGTCTGCAGGTGAGAGAGCATGTGTGTGGGCCCTTCAAAGGGGTGTCTGGGGTTTCAGTCCTTCACGCAGACAGCCAGAGTCCCCTCTTGTTTTTACAGTCAGAGTTTTTCAAAACTTCTCTTCCCTGGGCTAGCACCCTGGGCTGGGGAGTCCCAATGAGGCCAGAACTCCCTTCTCCTTCAGGGGAGCCTCTGCAGCTTCACTCTCCTTCCTGGTGTTCCTCTACGACCTTCCCATTTAGCAATTTTGTCCCTCCTACCGGCTTTGGTTTGGCTCCTTTATATGATCAGTCTTAGGTGTGATGATCAGCTGAACTTCAGGTCCATAATATCCATAGATTTTTAGTGAAGCCACATCTCTTATTCCTACAGTTAGTAATCTGTGTGTTCACCATGTTTCCTTAATCATTCTAGCTAGAAATTTATCAATTTTATTGTTTTTCTCTTTTTGTTTCATTAATAGCCATTCTAAGAGGTATGTAGTGATAATTCATTGTGGTTTGATTTGCATTTCCCTGGTAATTAATAATATAGAGCACCTTTTATGTACCTGTGAGTCTCTGTCTTTTTTGGAAAAATGTATAGTTAAATTTTCTGCCCTTTTTTTTTTTAATTAGATTTTTCCCCCTACTTTGATTTCTGTTCTAATCATTATTATGTCTTCTTCTACTTACTTTAATAATTTAAAATGTTTTATTGTGTTCTTGTCACCGCTGGGGTGGTGTGAAACATGGCATCGCCCCGGCTGCATGCGGGAGGAGGTGGTAGATAATGGTCAGCGGATGGTGGCATTGTCTGCTGTCCCTGTTCTTCCCCACCACGGCAGCAAAGAATTACAGGTCAGCGAGATTTAGAAAAAGTAAGATTTATTGAAAGCACATTTTAGAAGGAGATAGGCCATGCTAAGGAAGGCTGCAGCCCTGTGGAATTTAGGATATAGAGATAAGAGTATATCCCAAAGGGAGGGGCTGATTTCCAGCCAGGAAGCTGTTAACAATGCACAAATGGGAAGGTCTGTTTATATTTGGGCCATGATGGGAGGGCCTAGATGATCCCTATGTGAGGTTACCTTGACTGACAGTTGGCTATATAACTTTTTGCCTACTGCACATTGCTTACCTTGAATTCAGTCTGTTATAATTGGATTCATGAACTTCCAGGCATAAACGTGGTATTATAATGATGCTATAATGAGGCTGAAGTTATGGGCAGTACTTTCTGCACATGTATCTGTAGCTGGGTTAGCTTGCAGCTCTTATGGCCTTTATTCTCTAGGAGTTGGGATAATTTATAACCCTTAAAGGGAGGTATTTCTGAGCGGTACTTAAGGTAAATCTTTAAGGGATGTTTCTATGGTTACAGAGCTGGGCCTTGGCTCCTGTCACTTATGCCTGGCTAACTACCTAACATTCTGACTTAAATTGATTCTAAAGATAAATCTCCCATCATTCTTATATATATATTTTTTATTTTGCTTTATCTAACGTGTTTTACCTATTCTGACTGCTGTAAAAAAATGCCTTTATCACTGGTTTTAAGCAGTTTGACAATTATGTGTCATAGTGTAGTTATCTTCAGGTTTATTTTGTTTGGAATTTAATGAGATTTGGATTTGTGAGTTTATACTTTTGAACAATCTTTCAAAACCATAGACATTTCCTCAAATATGTTTTCCTACCCCTTCCCTCTTGCTTCAGTGACTCCCCTTGGTGAGAATGTAAGACTTTTTGAAGTTTCTTTAGATCATTGGTATGTCGTTGCTTTTCCCCCCAATTATTTTTTCTCTTTCTGGTTCATTTTGTGTATTTCTTATCACTACTCTTTCCTGCTGCAGTGTCTAATCTGCTATTAATCTTATCCACTGTATTTCTTTTAATCTCATGTATTGTAGCTTTAATCTCTAGAAGTTCAATTTTGATCTTTTTCTGTATTTATAATACACAACAATTTACTCAGGTTCAATCTTCTAGCTTCTTGAACATATGGGATATAGTTGTGACATTTTAAAAACAATCTTATATGTTAATTCTCATTTGATACTGGTTTTTTTAACTACTCATTATGGGATGTATTATCCTGAAATGCTTAGAAAAGTATGTGTAATTAATTATTTAATATAATTTTATCTTTCCCAAATAAACAGTATTCTATTAGAGTATATTTTACTCTAGCATTGATTTCTGATGATAATTCTCCCTACAGCAAACATATATTTAGTTTCTTTTTTATAAAAATGCATTTACTCTAATTAGAATTATATTGTTATTTATACTACATATTCTTATTAATAATTGTAATTAACTCATACTGCTTTATTCTGCTGGTGATTATTAGTAGAAAAATTATATTTATGTCTAAAATGTCTGTCCTCAAATTGCAGCATTCTATTTTTACAGTAAAATTTGGGGTCAGGTAATAAGCAATTATAAAAAAAAAAAAGTCAATTCTAAAACTTTGATTTGTATCTCCAGAATCAACCAGAAATAATGAAAATTTATGTTAACGTACTGTTTGTTTTCCATATATTTTAAATTATCACTTACAATTATTATTGATCTGATGGTTTAGATCAATATTTCAGTCATTTCCATGATTATTTTCCTCGATAGCATCCAAGAGTCACAGGGTCAAAATGTGCTTAAATATCATATATAATCCAGATATTTGTTCTGTGCGCAAATGCTTTATGTAGATTGCTTTAATCTCTTTAGAAGAAACAACCTGTTTCCCCAGGTGTTATCTTTATTTCTTTATATCATAACAGATGAATTAATTCCCTTGACTATGGTTATTTTGTCTCTTCTTGGAAACTTTTAGAATTACCTTAAAAATATTGAAAGATAATTTTTGTCCTCATCATTTCATTACGTTATCTGCACTAATAATTTAGTAACTTTTTGCTATAATATCATTATACCTCCTATAAACTCAGGAGGGACAAAAGAGTGGAATGCTGTTCCGACATTTAAATTCCTGCATATAATTTAAATTCCTGCATTTTTAAAACTCATTTTATTTTGGCATCTCCTATGCCCTGGTCTTTGCTCAGAAAAATCACAGATTGCAGGTTAGTTTAATGATCTGCCAGCTACTTCTTTAATATGGTATCTCATGGCTCCTTCTCTCTCTATTTACTAGGGAAGAAAATAATACTTATGGTTTCCTTTGCTTTTATGTAGATGATTTCCACATAGGCCTTTTGTTGTTCTGCGTATTTCTCCAAAGCAGCATTGTTCAAGTGTAATTCAGAGATCACAGTGAGTCCTCAGAACCCTTTCTATGGGTCTCCAAGATCAACTAATTTCATAAATAACATTAAGATGTCATTTTTGTCTCAATATTCCACTGGCTATATGATGCGTTATGTGCAAATAATAGGTTCTCAGATATAAGAATCTGGCTTCTATTGTCACATATCAAAGAAATTTGAGAAAACGTAAAATAATTTCTCTATCACTGTTATTTGTTTTGGAAAGTAGAGTTATTTTTTCACAAGACTTTCATTTAGGTGAACATATAATGAGCTGATTATTGTTATTTTTAACTTAATTTATAATTAATTTTTAAATTTTGTTTTAATTTCTGTTATGGTAAGCATCCACTTGTATAACCAGTGGTAGTAGTTTGCACAGGCTTGCGAGAGATGATTGTGCACATCTCTTTCCAGTGTGCTCAGTGAAATCACATTGGTAGCTTGAAATTGAATGTGGTGGAAGTATTAGCACCACAGAAATTAGTAAATGTTATGAATTAGGATTTGTTCAAACCACCACACCTCCCATCTTTGAAAGACTATTATTAAATATTTACCATATCACTGGAGATAACTCACATTTTGGGTTCTTGAGACCAAAATGTTTGAGAATCATATCTTCATGTACCCTTCGATGCATTGCCACCTAAAATCAGTTTGGAAAATAATAAATATTTTATTAACAAAATCTTCTCACATCTAACTTCCAAACCTCTTTAACAATGTTACAGAAACATAGAGCACAAGCATGAATTCTTCCTAATTTTGCGCCAAATATATATGTGTGTGTGTGTGTGTGTGTGTGTGTGTGTGTATTTAATAATCAAATTGATTAGATAATGGGAAAATTAGCCACTAAAACTATGGCTGTTTCAATAAGTTTTAAGTGTTTAATTCTTGATAGAACAACAAACCAAAAACAAAATTATTACACATCACTTATGAAAACGATAAACCTATTTTGTTGACTCTTTTCAGAGAATAGAGAGATCATATTTTGTCTGTTTTAGTACAATGGTATGCACAAAATATATGCATTATGTTAGCATGGCAGAGTGCTTTGATAACTACCCACTGAAAATTAGAGAACTATGAGCTTTAGTTTTGGTCCCATCACCTACTAGATATTTGATCCAAAGGGCTCAGTATCAGAATGAACTTGGCCAAGTTTTTTTCACTAATGAAAAGTTGGGATGATTGTATCAGTACTATCCAAATCACAAGGCTATTTGAATATCAATGAGAAAATTAATGTTAAAATGTTCGGTATATAGAACAGAACTCTACAAATATACTATAAAATAAAACATTAATATGTGTATAACATTTTTATAAAAACAATGAAAAATTGAAATTATGTAAATCTGTCTTTAAAGAACTATGAAAGGAATATTATTCAAAGTTGTTAATTAATTATTGTTCTATTAAACAATAAAAAGTAAAACAATAAGTAAAATAACTTATTAATATAAAATGTACTTAATATACTCAAAATAAAACATTCAGAAATAAATTTTGAATATTTTTAAATTTCTATTATACTAAAATGCAAGTGATTAGATAGTCATCTATATCTATAGATTTCATACAAGGATTAATTTATGGATGTGTGAATATTTCTAACCTTATTCATAGTATGAAATCTTTTTTCTTTACAAAATTAGTCGAAGACTCAAGATAAAATTGTAATCAAATTGTCCTTTACAGGCTAAATTGAATAGTTTTAAAATATTTTATGTTTAAATGGACATATAGACATAAAGTTCGAAATATTCTTTGAAACTAATACAGTGCTAGGAAATTATAGATTCAATAAATATTAATGCAACTCAAGAATGGGTCTGGTTATACTAATGTATTATCATTTTTAAAATAAGTAGTTTGAAGTATAGAAACTTTACATTTTGAGGATGCCAAATAAGCATTTTAAAATGATAAACTAAGGTTTACAGCATTTTCCATAATAAAACTCATTTTTCATGGAATGACAGGGGAGGAAATTGAAATCTGCTGCTCATGTTATAGCTGAGCAAACTTCTAAGAGGTAAACATTCATATATTTCATGATTCCTTTTATAAATAACTTGTTTAAGCTCATAGGATTTAGCAATCTGTATCGGTGAATATGCATCCTTTTATGAGGAAAGTGAATTGTTTAATAAGTGACCAAATCTATTCGTTTGATTGTAAAAAACTCAAGGAAAGTAACAGGAGGGAAGTGTGGATATTTTTATGTTTGAGGTGTATTTGATCATATCCTGAGATTCTTAAGAGCAATTATTTTGAGGGATTAAGCAATTAGGAGTATAAGAAAATATCTACCAAGTGTGCTTGTCAAGGTAAAGGAACTCAAAGAAGAGACTGAGGAATATACATATACATGATAGACACAAGAAAGAAGAGAGACACCCAGGAAGTAGAAATAAAAATGTAGGAGGAAAACATGTAATGTTATGATAATTTATGAGAGAACGTTATGCATAGTGTGTGGTCAAAGTACACATTCCACACAGAATTCTGCCACTATTTTATACCATCAAAGAGCTCTTCGATAAACTTTGGCAAAAACTGTTTCATTATCATGGCGGTGGCAAACGTGTGATTACCACATGGTGTAGAATACATTGATGGTGAATAACAACAGGAAAATATCTGTGAGGCAGAACATTGAAATTGCAAGCATATATTTACTAGTTCTTGTGAGCTAGGTACTTTTCTAATATTCAGATACTTATAACTTAAAAAATTTTAAATAACATTTTAAATGATACTTTTACTCTTTCCACTTCATAGATGATAAAACTGAATCACAACAAAAGCAAACAATACTTGGAGAATGTGACTAGTGTTCAAATCTGATTTTTTGTACTTAATGACATTGGTACCAAGACATTTCAATTAGCTAAAGAGTTTAAAAGATAAAATCAATTTCGGTGTCATAAAATTTTGGGAATGTCGCACCCAACTTGTCTTAAAATTCTGAACAACATATTTCTCACCAAAATACACTGTATCTTCTGCACAACAATAGAAAATGACTAAAAATTTCAAAAAGAAACTCATAATAGTTGGGAAGAAATGAATAAAGAGAAAATTGTTTAGAGAATAAAACATCAGTTTTAAAAATTGAAATAACATTAGAACTCAAAATATTAAGCAATGGGTATGAAAAGCCTACATAGTAAGACCCAAAACATTTGCATTATGTTTATACTTTCTCGACGACCAACAACAAAGAAAAACAGTGAAGTTCTTAAGAAAACTTGGCTTTAGGACTTAGCTTCAGTTACTGGTAAAATGTAACTCTATGAGTAATTCCAATCTAATGTGCTGATAAAAGTAAAACATAAATTGGGCATTCTTGAAGGGGAGGAAAAGGAGCAAGAATTAGAAAGCATTTCCAGATAAATAGTTGATGAGAATTTCCAAAATCTAGAGAATGAGCTGTAGCTTGGAATTCAAGAGTCAACAGAACATCCAATTATCTCAACCCAAAAAGGTCTTTACCAAGACACATTGTATTAAAATGATCAAAAATCAATGACAAGGAAAGAATCCTCAGGGCAGCCAGGGAAAAGAAGAAAGTAATAGAGGAAAACCATTTAGATTGACTGACTTCTGAACACAAATCTTGCAAGCCAGAAAGGAGTGGAATCTAATACTCTATTAAATGAAAGGAACTACAGCCAAGAATAATGCATCGAGCAAAGTTGTTCTTTGGATATGAAGGAGAAATAAAGACCTTTCCAAACATACAGAATTTGAGGGAATTCTCCACTCCGAGGCCTGCATTATAGGAAATACTGAAAGCGGTCAGCTTACCTAACAAAACGACAAAACAAATACATAGCTATGAGTAAGGAGACTAGCAGGCAGGTAGAAGCAGGGAAATGCAACCCTTATTACAAACAATATATTAAAAGCTTCAATGATAATAGATTGCCTATTGCAAGATAGTAATGAATATTCAGCATACAGAGGGACAAATTAAGACAACAATAACAGAAAGGGACAAAATGCACCAGATCCTGCATTCTTGATACACAGAGTGACACCTTTGGGTTTAGCAAGGACCCTGCATGTTTTTAGTAGGAGACGGCAGTGATTATTTTCGTATAAATATGTACATATGAATCAGTTCTGCCTTAACAGGACCAATGGATGAACTATGTGATCTGTAGAGCAAAATAAATGAACACTGATTCTCTTGATCGTTTAAGAAAAAATTTCAAACTCTCATAATTAGATATCTGAGGAAGACTGACGAGTAGATCATTTCAATGTGTTCTCTAACAGAAATTACTGGATGATCTTCAGCATTTTGACAATGTAGAGAGAATAAAAGATTGTCATTTTTATGTTTTGATGTTTTTTCTGCAACTGATGCCATTATGATAGTAATTTTTTTCTCTGTGGACATTGTCCCACAGGTGTTGGCTAATTTTTATTTCTTTTTTTGGCCAAAGTTAATTTCACTATAGATTCATTAGTGGTTTGAATAGGGACACAAGGACATTTTCATTTATTTACTCAGTTTTCCTCTGTGCATTTAAGTAGATAAAAAACAAAGCACATGCCGTTTCTGTAATGAAAATTTATACAACGACCAGTTTCGTTGCACAGAGAGATCAGGCCACCTTCACCTCCATAGTTCAAAAGTGCTACCAAGGTTTATTTGTCATTCATTGTCCATTCTTTCAGCCACAATATTGAGGGAAATGTTATTTAATAGTTTAATGAGAGAAAGCAACTCTCATCAGATTACATTTTAGATCTGGAGATGACAAAAGCGAAAGGTTCTATTCTCTATGCCATTGCATAGTCGTTGCATTTGCAGGCACTCTGATCTGAAAGAGCATGTGGGGCTTAACAATAGGCCAAAGTTAACACAGTGTTATAGCCACTAGCACCCTGTGTTCTTAGACCCAAGAAGAAACTTTGGGTTACATTTCTCAAAAAGTGATGAGGAACCACCAGAAAGTAAGTATGAAATGTTTATCATTCATGTGCCTAAAGGTTTGAGAACGAAAACCGTGGAAGTTGTGTAAAGCTGTCATCCCTAGGTAAAGGCAGTGAGTTTCCATCTTTCTGCTAGAAAATCTGAGTCCATGAAGTACGTTCATGTTCAGAGAGGATTTGAAAAGTAATCTGTGAGCTGCCACTTTGTTCTTTATAACATGATAATGAATCTGAACATGACTCTTGAGCGATGTTCTGGGAAGAGATCAGAATGAAGAATTACACTTGCAGAGTGTAGTCACTGCCATGGTATAATGAGGGGGGCCAAAAAATGATATCAAAACATATTTCTTCCTTTTTTATAGACTCAAACTATGAACTTTAGAAATGACTTCAAAGGGGAACCACCCATTCCAAACCCCCTGCTAAATGGTTAGTCATCTCTACATTGAACACTTCCAGTCCATCCCTTTGGCTGCCTTGCTCATAAAAGAATCCATAATCATTACAATGATGTTAATTAGGTTAGACTACATCCTAGGAATTGGAGCATGTGATGTTAATTATTCTTTTACTCGGGCATTCAGTCAAAACACACCGAAAAATGTGAAATACATACATGTACATCATTCATTTAAAATAATATAAAATAAAGTGGTGTTCCTACCTTACTTATAAGAAAAACACCAATGAAACAGTTACCCATTAGAATTATTTTGTTAGTCAAAAATATTGAAAATCATCCCCCAAATACTAACTCCAAAATCTCCAAGGGTTAGGGATTATAGGTGGGACACATTTTCTAAAAGACTAATTTATCAAAAATATGGAAAGCCTTTTATTCAATATTTCTTGTTTGACTAGTTCTTAAAAGTGAGATTATTCTGGTGAAGACAAAAAGATTTACATATGAGAATGCTACTAAGAGATTATTATATAATAAATGAAAGCAACCTTGATGTTCAAGGTTAGCAGTATTAACTTTACAATTTTCTTCCTTACATGATGGGATATGATGAGCAAGTAGAATTGTGTTTCTGAACACTGTTTAATGACATGAGAAAAATACATTGTAAGTGCTTTAGAAACTGCCGAATTGATAAAGTGAGGTTAAGTGAGGAAAATGTCAAGTGATTTATTTTCAGGATAATATTAATTTTATAAAATATAAATAACAGCATTACATAATTACAGAGCTACAAACACGTTATAAATAAATACAATAAGACATTAATAAGGATGGGCTGAGTGTAATATGACTAAAAGATTTTATTTTCTCATACTTTTCCATTGGTTCTGAATGAATGTAAGCAATGAATATGTACACATTTTACTCTGAAGGAGTAAAGGAATCTTGTTATAAAAACGGCACCTCTCCATGATTTAAAGTAACCCCTGATAGCAGGAAGCGAAGTAGTCACGGCCTAAAACTTCAGTTACATGTAATTTCTTTGTACTAATGATTGTACTTTTAAAGTAATCCTTCAAACAATAGTTCCACTATAGTCAGAAACTGTATTCTGTAGTGTTTTAATTCTTTGAAAATGATGGAGACTTTCATTATTGCCTTACATATGGACTCTTTTAGTAAATGTTACATGTACACTTGCAAAGAACATATAATCAGCAATTTGGGAATTTGTGTTTGAGTGTATCCATAATGTCAAGTTATTTAGATCATCTCCATTCTTATTTTTGGTTTGCTTCTCTTGTCATAACTGGGAACGATATGTTAAAATCTCTAAGAATGTTTTTTTTTCTTTTAGTCCTGTCAAGTTTTGCTTTATATGCTTTGAATCTATATTTTACAATCACCTCTCTCTTTCTCTCTCTCTTTTCTTTTCTTCCCTCCCTCCAATATCTGAGATGAAAGAAAAAATTACCATTTACAACCCACATGTCAAGAAATTACTAGAGCAAATACTACAAAATTTAATAGAAAATAATATGGAGAATGAAAAGCAGCAGTGATCAACCAAACGATTGTTTGTTGTGTAAAAGAAATCTAAGTATCTTGATGTAAAAATTATATATGATAGCATCCATAAAAAAGTACGTTGTGAAAGGAAAATATATCTTTACATGAATTAGGATACAGGGAGTAAAGGAGGGTCAACTACAAGGTGACAGAAGGAGACTAGACCTCAGGTGGTGAGCACACATTATAGTATACAGGTGTTGTATTATAAAGCTGTATACCTGAAATTTATATAATGTTATTACCTAAATACTTTAAATTTTGAAAAGGATACTATCTCTACATGATTTATATGTGGCCATACATTAAGAAGTACTGAAAAGGGAAGATAGAAATAGTTTTTATCTTTTAAGCAATCATAAATATACATATATTTCCTTAAAGTAGTAAAAATTATTACTTGTCTTGAGTTTTCTAATTTTTTAAACTGTTTAAGTTTCTAAATGGTTGGGGAAAAGGAGAAGGTGGGACAGAGTTGTAGTGTTTCAGCTTCCATAGATGGGAAAGAGGAAAAACGGGAAAAACAGATTAATCCTTGACCATCTGATTTTTTACTATTTTATTGTAACCTGTGCCTGTTGGTATTATTGTACAAGTGTCTCTAAGGACACTGCCTCTACTGCTGCATCTTTCAGGATTTTTGACTAGGTTCATTAGAAAGGTGAGTCATTAGTGACATCTCAACCCGAATCACCAAGGACCCAGTAGTTTATTCAGTTAGAGGTTTAACAAATAAATGAAATATAAATCTTAATGGTGTAAAAGCCTCTGACTCTATCCAGAGAAGACATCATATCAATGATTTCAAAGCAAGAGAGGGACATAGTTGAACTATATTTTACTTTTGGCCAAGAGGGAGCTAGAAAATACTTCCTAAGCATAAAGCTCTTAGTTTGAAAATCTTCCCAGGGCGTTGGAGATGAAAAAACTGGAGTCGTAGGCCGTCCCAGAGCACCAGTCAGGGTAAGTGAAGTCATAAGCTGAGAGCAAAGTAAATTCCACACAAACAATTTCTAAGAGATCCTCTTTTTCAAATGAACCCATAGGATTCTGGTTGTTAAAGAATCAGCTGAAGCTATTATTAACTCTCAGAAGAGTAAGTATAATAGTCATTTCATATGCTTTGATCCTGGATAAACCTATAGGTTGATTTTTTCTGAGAAGCTCATTGCACATGATTCACTAAAATCAGATGTAATTAATATTTGAATTATGGTATAAAGACCAACAGGTTTTTCTGAGTTATAATTTTGAATGCTGCTTTTTACAGTTTACATAAAGATTATGTGAAAATACATGCAGCGAGAAGTTATCTCTGCCACACCCTCACTTTCCTCTTTAAAGAGATAAAAATGTGCATCTACATTAATATTGCCCAGTATGACGATTTATATCATAATGTTGACAAATTTAGTTCTCCTTATACTTTTTGAAATATCAAAATCTTTGAAAGTTGCAAACTACTTTCTTAAACGTTGCCTCTTGAAAACTAGCACTAATGAATGGAATAAATAGAGAATATTTTGGAACAAGTGCTACCACCCTGAGGGTACAGAAAAGAGCATGCTACCATGTAAAGCTGTAGGAGCCACTGGGCTGAGTAGTAATGGATTAAGGAAGTTAAGATGGCTGAATGGAGTATCCTCCTCTTAAGTTAAAATAATCTCTTGGAGTTAATATGTTGTTTCCCTAAGGTTCCTAGGAATGTTAGTGTCTTCGAAAAATCACTATCAGCTCTCTTTTCCAATGATGTGACAGTAAATGTTGAGGTTTAACTATAGCAACTAATCATCCAGTGAGAGATGATCCTACTCTAATCTCTGAAGGAAGTGAATATTTTAAAGAAACAAATGACGGCCAATCATATACCAAGTTAAGTAAGTTTTGCTTGAAAATTGAAAAGCGAATTGCTTTCTATTCATGTACACAGTAGACTCAAATGCTGGAATGCCTTCTTAGGGTTTTTAATTAAAAAAAGAGCTAAAAAATAGGCAATAAACAAATCGATCAATCAACCAATCAATCAATCAATTAAATATGCACTAAAGAAACAAAAAGGGTAAGGTTTTGGGGGAAAAGTCTTTATCTGCATAAGAAAAAGATGAAAGCCTTAAATGTAGACTGAATAGATGACTATTTCAGTGTCAAGTGTGAGGTGGGGCTCGATGGCACCAAAACCTATAGCAAATAAAATTGTCAATAATCTTAGAAAAAGGCACAGGATTCATTGCAGTCATGTCAGTGTGCATATAATCACACCGTCACACAGTGAGTTGAAGAAAAGTGTCATACAGAGTTTATAAATCGTACCTTGGTGAATGTATACAAAAGTTTTAAATTACTATCTTTGTTTTCCTTAATATTTTGTTGTGCAGAATTATTATGAAATTATTCAATAATGTTTATAAAAAGACATTGTAACAATCGTAGAAAACAGATACGTAAACGTGTGTTGGAAATAGACTTAAAACTTGTGGGACATTCATAAAGCTATTTCAATATAGGTGAAATTTTGAAATAATAAGAACTTAGAAAAATAAAGAGGGATTTAGAAACTGGAGTTACACAAATACAGTGGATTGAAATTAAGTAGAATTAAATTAAGTGCATTTATCTTATAGAGATGTAAAATATTAATATGTTTTAAGATGAATATCATGTGAAAAAATTATGTATTTAGATAGGAAAATTCCATCACCTCTAGTTTAAATATCTTACTGACAGATTTCCTCAAGAAAGCAAAAATTAACCACCAAGAAATAGACAACTGTTTCTCTGCTTGACAGCTAAAGAAAGATGAGATGCCTGTTAACAGACTGACCAGCATGGAAGGTAATAACATAAGCAAAGAGGTGATTGTTGCACGGTATGCATGACTTTATTCACTAGCAAAACTATTGTTTCCAATGCAAAAAAAAAAAAAAATCCACAATGTTAAATGTAGGTACATAGCAAATTTAAGTAAGTCAAATCAATGACAAAGCAATTTCAAGATGAAACCCAGTAGGACAGAAGATAAGTTTAAATGTGTAGGACAAAGAGTAAGAAATATATGTATTTACATAACACTGTGTCTTACAATTGACAATAAGTCTAGGATTGTTAGTTTTGTAACTATCCCAGCAAAAACTCACTTTCATGTAGGAAGTGCTAAAATGTAAATAACAATTATTTGTCGTGGGAGCACAAATGAGGACCAGTTAACACAGAGAAGAGTTTCAAAAGACTTTCCAGGAGAAGTGCTGCTGAAAGTGAAATTCACAAATGTTAGTTGTATCTGATAGTTTGGGAGACTGGGAGGTAAAGATGGTATGTGGGAGGAGAAGGAGAGGATTGTTTTTTCAGACAGATATTCCATGTGCAGTGCTTACTACAACAACTATCGCACAGTAGAGTATCTACAAATAGAATTCATTCTTATTACTATAAGGAATGTGGAGTAGAAAGATAAACAGAGGTGTAACACAGAGCATAGCCTCACCTGGGATTTTGTGGTTTCAAATTCATATCACATGAATCACATGTAAGAATCCAGAGAAAAAAGCAACCATATATGAAGTACATACCATGCATCATATTTTATTATAAATATACTATCTTTTCTCATCCTTGTAGCTGCATGAGATAGATACTATCATTATCTCCTGATTTTACAGATAAAGGAACTGAAGGCCTGACAGGATGGGAATCTAGCCAAAGGTCGTACAGACATAGGCAGAAAGGCAGGTAGTTAACAACAGAGATCTCGCTACAGAAGATCTGCCCTTAATCACCACGGTGTGCCACTAAGGTTAAGACTGAGGGAGACAACAAAGACATATACATGGAGAATATATTTAGTATTCTAAATTTGACTTTGAACTTAGTAGTACTGACAGAAAGTTTTAAGAGCTTCCATACTTATAAGTAAACGGAATAAAAGCATAAAAGACATGTTTTTTTTTTTCCAGCTATACTTCATTGGACCAAACATTTCTTCACCTGTAGCTACAAAACAGTGCATTAAAATACACTCAGTACTGTACATCTAGCAGATACTGAGTGCAAATTACAAGTAGCATAAAAATGTAAATAAAGTCAGAGGAGTCATCCAAGTATATTTTAAGTTACATGTTAAAAAATGCAACAAAACAACATAGACACATTTGAACATAGTAGTAAAATATAAAATTCAAGTTACAAATCAATGAACAGAGGCTGTGCATGGATCCCTGATTAGGTGTTACATATTTACATTTTATCATGACCAAATCTTCATGGAAGGACATAAAACAAATTTAAATTTAACTATTCACCTTTGAAATAAGAAATGTTAGATATAAGAAGAAATCATAATTTTGTATTGAATCACAACATCTCATGGGTGTAATCTACCCACATAAGAAATTTGAGTCTTGGGTATGGATTAAAACTATGAAATAAAAAAGAAAATGGGATGTCAGAACAATTTTTTAAAATATGTTTTAAAATCTATCATGAAACTGCCAAAACAATAAAATAAACAATGGATAGCAAAGTCCAACAGAGCATTGACAATATCAATTACTAATTTTTAAAGCAAACTCAATATTATTTAATTTGCTGTCTTTAGTACTCACTGTTTATTACCACCTGGTTTTGATGCCATTTTATTCAAATGAAACATTTCTAAAATTTTACATGAAATTGAATAAAATTCAGTGATGAAAAACCACACAATAACAACATTCATCCTGTTGGGACTAACCAATGACCCTCAACTTCAAATTCTAATTTTTATGTTTCTATTTCTCACTTACATGTTGAGTATAACTGGGAATCTGACCATCATATTTCTCACTAGAATGGACTCCCACCTTAAAACACCCATGTACTTTTTCCTACAGAATTTTGCATTATTAGAAATTTCATTTACATCTGCTTGTATCCCTAGATATTTGTACAACATAGCAACAGGTGACAGATCAATTACATATAACATTTGTGTCATTCAAGTGTTTTTTACAGACGTCTTTGGAGTAACAGAATTTTTTCTCTTGGCTGTCATGTCCTTTGACCGTTTTGTGGCCATCTGCAAACCCCTGCATTATGTGACCATTATGAGCAGCAAAGTCTGCAAGAGGCTTGTCCTCTGTTGTTGGACAGCTGGCTTACTGATCATATTCCCACCACTTACTTTGTTTATAAACTTGAAATTCTGTGACTCAAATGTCATTGATTATTTTTTCTGTGATGCATCTCCTATCTTGAAGATTTCATGCTCAGACACGTGGCTCATAGAGCAGCTGGTTATTGTCTGTGCTGTGTTGACCTTCATTCTGACGCTTGCGTGTGTCGTTCTGTCCTACACACACATCATCAAGACCATTCTAAAATTCCCCTCTGCCCAACAAAGGAAAAGAGCCTTTTCCACCTGTTCTTCTCATATGATTGTGGTTTCCATCACCTACGGAAGCTGCATCTTTGTCTACGTCAAGCCTTCAGCAAAGGAATCGGTGGCTATTAATAAGGGTGTGACAGTGCTAATGACATCCATTGCTCCCATGTTGAACCCATTCATTTACACTCTGAGAAACAAACAAGTGAGACAAGCCTTCAGTGATTCCTTCAAAAAAATTGCATTGGCCTCAAAGAAATAAGAGAACATTCAAGGACAGAAATCAAATATCAAGCTAAGCATAAACCGTCAAGCTATACATCACTTTGTGTCTTTTTGATCTGATCTCTATGTAAGTTAATTTTCTCAAACATTTATTTATTCTCAAACATTTCTCAAACAGCATGAGCTCACTCTTTTAATCCCCGTACAAGCAAACCTCTTTCAGAGTAAGATCCCAATCAGAGGAGATGATAATATTTTTCTAGTAAAGGTAAACCTGGTTTTACTTCTAATCTGCAAAATTGAAATGAAGAAAATAAAACAAAAGCAACTGAAACAAGGGAATAAATAGCTTATTTTATATTTTCTTGGACTTGAAAGAAAATAATTGATTTAAAGTGTTCTTCCAATCTTCCAAATTCAATGTTGCTTTAAATTTTAATTGATTAAAGTGTATTGAGAGTTTTGGAAGATTAAGTTCCAGACAGAGATTTATTTTTTCCAGAGATTCTTTTTTAATTGGTAATATCCTTGAACCCATTTAGGTCACTAGTCTTACATTACAAAAAACGTTTTATAGTACCATTAACAATAATTAACATGATATAATTGAAAAGTAAAGAAAATAAACATTAATACATGCTCAAAGAAATGTGTTTTAAATGGAAGTGGAATTTGTTAACTAGGATCCTGGAGTTTATTCATAAATACACACATACGCACAAAATGCTGAAAATTCAAAGATTAACAGATTATACAGAATAAATTATCTTAATAAATTATCTTAAATAAATGTGAGAGAAAATTCTTTTTTAAAAGGATATGAAACTATGAATACAATATCAAAATGTAATTTCAGTTGAGGAATTAAAGAAATTAATAAGATTGTCAAAAATATTCAAATGCTAAAATAAAATGTGTCGATTTAAACCCAAAGTTTAGTTAAATTTACAATAAATTTTGTGTATCATGGAAACAAAATTTTAAAAGAAATCAAGGTTTAAATCCCACATATAATTGATAGCATGTGGCTTTCAACTTCTGTCTGCCTTATTTCAGTTAGTATGATTATTTCGAGGTCTACCCGTGCTGCTGCAAATGGCAGTATTTTTATTTTTATTTTTTTTAGTTTTTATTATGGTGACATTGGTTAACGAGATCCAGTAAGTTTCAGGTATACAATTCAACAGTAAGGCATGCATATATATATATATATTGCATTGTGTGTGCACCACCTGTAGTTAGATTTTTTTCTGTCACCACATATTCGACCCCTTTTACCTCACCTCTCTCTCTCTCCACCCTGACACCTACTCTCTGGTAATCACTAGTTTAGCAAATGGCAGTTTTTCACTCTTCTTATACCTCAGTAATATTCCATTAGATGTGTGTGCCACAGCTTCTTTATCCAATCATCTATTGTAGGACACTTCGGTTGCTTCCATGTCCTGGCCACCATGAATAATGCTGCTATGAGCAGCAATGTGCAAATACCTCTTCAGATATATGTCTTTAAGTCTTTGGGGTTAATACTCAGTAGAGGGATTGCTGAATCATATAGTAAGTAGATCAATTCTTAGTTTTCTGAAGGACCTCCATACTGCTTTCTACACTGGCTGTATCAATATAAACCTAAAAGGACCAAACAAATATGACAAACAAACAGAAACTCATGGACATGGACAACAGACTAATTAATGGCTCCAAGAGGGTAAGGGGGAAAGGAGGAATTAGATAGGATAAAAGGGATCAAATACGTAGTGACAGAAAGAAATCTAACTATGGGCAGTGAACATACAATGCAAAACATGTATGACTTACTGTTGAATTGTACACTTGAAACTTACTAGATTTTGTTAACCAATCTTACCATAATCAAAAAATAATAATAAAAAATAAAACAAATCGAGGAATCCAAGGTAGCAATATACATAAAATTCTAAGATAATCAGAAAGAACGTCTAAATGAAAAGCTATAATTAAAGTCATAGTTAATTCTTTCATGAAATAAATAGCTTATAGATTAGAAGACTACCAAAGGTCCAATTTTTCTCAAAAGAGCTCATGAAACTACTAAATAAATTTTCGTACTGGTAAGTGTTCTCCCTCTCATTTGGGATGCAGGCCTAATGGCCATCTTTGGACTCTCTCCTGTAACTCCCAGCATTTTGCATTTGCTGTTGCCTCTGTGAAAATAAAAAAAAGAACAAAAATTCTCCTTCCCTCATTCTTCCACTCCAATTTTCATTTATGTCTCAGTTTAAATGTCATTTCCACTTTAGAGACTACTTTTTCTTCCCTCTACCACACACGCATGCAAATCAGGCCTGGAGAACTTGTCTATCAAACCTGCTGTTTTGACATAAGCTTTCTCTTCTATAGCACCAATTTTACTAAAATTTTGTTTATATTTTGTGTCTAAAATCACAACCCCTAAAAAATAGAAAATAATAATTGAAGAAAAATGCTCATTTCTGATGTAAAAAATAATATAAAAATTGAATGATTAAAACATGCTATATATTTTAAAAGGTTATAAGTCAATTTTTAACTATCCTATATTTTATTTACATTTTAAGATATGACCACAATTAACACAAGGTATTGTTTATTGAGAGATCAATTTAGATTACCTTTATCAATAGCTATCATATTATTATCTTTATATATTTACTTTTATACATTATGTATATATGTACATATGTGTATAAATTATATATTTTTTTAAAGAGGTAATTCTCTAAAGAGCTCTGTAGCCGGTTTTTACTGTTTGTTTCATAAACTGTAAGTTGAGCTGTGGAACAATTAAATACTGGTAATATGTGTTGAAGCCAGGGTTCAGTCCTGCTTCATGGAGTCCAGGTCAATAATTTCCATTGCACATGCATTGTTTCTTCAGGATTACACACATAATCATCAAAATTACCTCAAGAAAACTTATTTTATTTAAAATCCCAGTGTTTAGATCAAGAAATGGCAAGAGAGTCTTCAACAAATACAGGTTGATAATTTTATGATTGGACAAATTTACTTACTCAAAATAAAACCATAATTATTTGATATGGTAATTTATGATGCTAGAAATCGCAATTCCTTACAGAAATGACATATTGTATTCACTATCTTGCAAAAATGTCTAATTTATAAAATACATAATTGAGTGAAGAAAAGCTAATACTCTAATATATAATAATAAGAAAGAGGCAAGTCAGAGTAGAAAGAATTAAAAAAAATTGAAATGAAGGAACAAGAACAATGGGTATCAATATTTTGTCTGTTGCGAGGGCAAGGCTAACTAAAAATTAATCTATGAATAATGAAGGAGAATAATGCTATGGAGTAAAAAATGCGGCCCCTTTATAGGGGCTAAAAATTGAGGACTGGTAGCTAGGCTATTCCTTGGCCTTCGACTTCTCACTTTTCTATCCTCTTACTTCCCACCTCCCAACATGAGACACTCAATCCTACTAAAAACAACAACAACAACAACAACAACAACAACAACAACAACAACAACAACAAAAATCATGGAAAAGTTCTTAGGGATTTTCAAATTCATGACTATTTTAAAATTGGATATTCATCAGCTATCAAAACAAATTTGCCTGCACATTGAGCCAGCTATCAACAATCTACCAAGCAGTGAAGGAACATCAGGAAGGTTCTGCATTTTAAAATCCACCATATTGTATATACAAAAGAAAGAATACCACTGTAGCTTGGTCCAGAAAATGCCTCTTTTCACCTGCATCCAAAGATCTGGCAACCATCATTCCACTTGCTTCTGTGAGTTTGATTATTTTAAAGACTTCATATAAGAGGAATCATGTAGCACTTGTGACTGTCTTGTTTTACCTGGTATTGTATATTTTCAACACACACACACACACACACACACACACACAACTTTTTAGCATCCTTGTAAGTGCAGCTGTGAGGTTAATTCAGAACATAGCCCCTCCACATACTCCAGATGGGCACTTGGTCGGTGGTCATAAGGAAGGCTGTATACAAAGGACTCTTGGCAATGCCTGCTCCCAAGGACATCAGCTGCTGCTCTTGTGGACCTCATCTGCTCCTGTAACCAGCTTCTGCAACCAAGTAGCACATCTTGCTCTAATCCACCTGAGAAGGCCACTGTTCTGCTGCTCCCATGGACATTATCTGCTCCTGTAACCCAGCAGCACATCTCACTCCATCCACAGTTGAATAGAAAAGCAGCTGCTCCCCCAGTAAGATAATCCTTCCCTGTACTTGTGTGTATAATACGTTGCTTGCTCTTGGCCAGCATCAGTTTCTTCTTGCAGCTCTTACTGGCTACCATTGGAGTTCTCCTCCCTCGTAAGTAATAAATGGAGCGTCTCACTTCTCTGATCCTCCTTATGGTTTTTTCAGAATATCCCAAGTGCCGGTCCTTTGCCTAGAGCTCCTGTGTTACAGCAGCTCTACTAGAAATAATTTACCTGTTTCTTCTGTATAAAGATATCTTATTTTGCCTTCATAATTATGGATATTTTTTCTAAATAAAGAACTTAGACTGACAGTTTTTCATTGTTGTCCCTTTCAGCATTATTCCCTTTTATTCACACTGGTGAGTTTTTTTTGCTTTTTGGTCCACTTCAGCTTTCTGGATCCTAGGAGATTTTCTGTCTTCCTAGACTGTCTTAACTTTTGGAGACCTGCATCTTGTGTAGATTTGAAATATTTTGAAAGTTTCTCTCACTTCTTTGCCCCATTCCTCATCCTTCTGTAATTGAAAGCTTGACATGTATTCAGAGGACATTTGACTTATATTAGGGCCAATATCTGTTCCTTCTCTAAAGCTTTGATATACTACCACAAGTAGCTGGTCTGAACTTGTTGGAAGGAGTGCTAGTGAAAATTTACTTTGACTGAGAATATGGAATTTCAATCTGTCACAAAAGCCCTTATGCAGCCTCTATAAGTTCATTAACATTATGACTGGTTTTTTTTAGCTATTTATTTTTATTTTTTTATTAAAAATTATAGGGTGACATTGATTAACAAAATCAAATAAGTTTAAAGTGTATTATTCAATGCAAAGTCATATATATATATTGCATTGTGTGTTAACACTCAGAGTTAGATTTTCCTTCTGTCACCAAATATTTGACCCCTTTTACTCTATCTATCTCCCCCACCCCTCTTCCTTCTGGTAACCACTAATCCACCCTATCCATGAGTCTCTGTTTGTTATGTTTGTTTGTCGTTTTCAGTTTTATATCTCACATATGAGTGATAGCATGTGATTCTCAACTTTTTCTGTCTGCATTATTTCACTTAGCATGATTATCTCAAGATTCATTCTTGTCACAAATGGCGGTACTTTATCTTTTCTTATGGCTGTGTAGTATTCCGTTGTATATGTGCACCACATCTTCTTTATCTAATCATCTATCATAGGAGATTTTGGGACTTACACATCCTGGCCATTGTGAATAATGCTGAAATGAACATCAGGGTGTATATATCTCCAGATAAAAGTTCTCAGGTTTGGGAGGTAAATACCCAGAGGAGGGATTGTTAAATCATATGATAATTCAATTTTTAGTTTTTTGAAGAAACTTCATACTGTTTTCCATAGTGGTCGTACCAATTTGCATTCCAACCAGCAGTGTATAAGGGTTCCTTTTTTCCTACAACCTCTCCAACACTTGTTATTACTTCTCCTGTTAATGATAGCCATTCTAATAGGTGTGAGATGGTATTTTACTATGGCTTCAATTTACATTTCCTTAATAATTAGTGAAGGTGAACATCTTTTCATATGTCTGTTGGCCATTCGTGTGTCTTCTTGGGACAAGTGTCTGTTCAGGTCCTCTACTGCTTTTTTTTTTTTTTTTACTCTACTTTCATCCCCTCAGCCATAAATGAGAGTAGTTGAGAGTCATTTCTCTCCTGTGAAGAGTGTATTACTTTATGTAGTTTATTTTATTTAGGTTTATTTGGATCCCCAGATCTCTGAGAGGAATTTTTAAAACTGTGGTTTTGTCACTAATCTGGTTTCTTTGGTTGTAGTTGAAGGAGGAACAGAATGTGACTCTCTACACCCTAACAGGAGAGGACATTGTACTTCTTGTCTTTGATACTACTCTATTCATTTGAAATTTCTCTGAATTTTTCTTGAAAATCATAAAGAAACTGGAGGTCAGTGATGAAAAACAAGACAATAACAGCCTTCATTCTCCTCAGACTGGCAAATGACCCTCAACTTCAAGTTCTAATTTTTATGTTTCTATTTCTCACTTACATGTTGAGTATAACTGGGAATCTGACCATCATATTTCTCACTTTAGTGAACTCCCACCTTAAAACACCCATGTACATTTTCCTACAGAATTTTTCCTTATTAGAATTTTCATTTACACCTTTTTGTATTCCTAGATATTTGTACAACATAGCAACAGGAGGCAGGTCATTTACATATAATATTTGTGTCATTCAAGTTTTTTTTTTATTGAAGTATTTAGAGTAACAGAATTTTTCTCTCTTGGCCATTTGTTTTATGACCACTATGTGGTCATCTGAAAACCCCTGCATCATGTGACCATCATGAACAGCAGCATCTATGGAAGGCTCCTCTACTGCTGCCAGAGAACATGTTGCTCATACTCCTGCCACTTGCGACAGTAAATCTAGAATCCTGTGACTCGAATGAAATTGTCTATTTTTTTCTGCGATTCATCTCCTAGCTTGAATTTTCATGCTCAGACATATGGCTTTTAGATCAAATGATGGTAGCCTTCAACATAACCCTTCTGTGTGTCGTTCTGTCCTATATATATATTATCAAGAACATTCCTTGGTCCAGCAAAGGAAAAAGGCCTTTTCTACCTTTTCTTGCCACATGATTGTGGTTTTTATCACTTAAGGAAGCTATATATTTGTGTACATCAAGTCTTCAGCAAAGGAATCAGTGGCTATTAAAAAAGGTGTGACAGTGCTAATGACATCCATTGCTTCTATGGTCAACCCATTCATTTGCATCTGAGACACAAACAAGTGAGGCAAGGTTTCAGTTACTCATTCGAAAGAGTTGCGTTACCCTCAAAGAAATGAGAGAACACTGAAACCTAGGATTCAAGTTTGTAAAATATCAGGTGTTCCTAAATATAAATTTTTACATTATAAAATTATTCTGTCTTCCTCATCTGTGCTCTAATTCAGGTTAACTTCCTCAATACATCCTAAAGCCCAAATACCATTTCATATTTTACTCTTCTTATAAATGAACCTCTATCAAGATAACATCCCTTATCAGATGGCATGACTCTATGTTATAGTAAATATCTTAAATATTTTACCTTCTCCAGCTTAACCAATACTATAGAATTTTAAATGATTTAAAACAAATATAACTCAGAACAAAAATTAGTGCCCAATTTATGAACTATGTGTTTAAAACAAACTGACACTATTCCACCATAAAAAGTTGTATTCTAAAGTGAATCTAAAAAGAAAAATTTAAAAAGTGACCTTGATGTTTTAGGGCCTGGACTGTTGGGTGGAACTAAGCTCTCTCATAAACCTACTTTTCAATTGTTTTCTGTGCCCATGAGACTTATCCTATGAATTTCATAAGTAGGTTCCCTTGACCTCTGGCTTCAAGGATGTTTAACTAAAGATCTGATAAGAGATAAAAGTAAAAGAGGAAACTGAAGTCAAGTACCTGTTTTATCCATTTATTCTTGTTGGAGTTGACAGTGGTTGGTGGCATCCTTTTACCAAGATCCAGAATTCCTGCAATACAGCTACCCTAGAACTACACTCATTTTCTCCACATTCCAGTAACTGTTCCCCTCATTTTTTCCCTTCAGGCAAGAGGGCATTAATGGCTCCCTGTGTTGCTATACCTGCACTACTACATCATCTCTTTTTGATTCCTTTAATACCAGATACAATTTTCTGGTCTTTTAAAAAATATGCTACACATAAATGTCTTATCTTTTTTCAGCTATTATATTAACTAATACACCATAGAACTGACAAGGCTTTCACAATTCTTCTTAATGTTTGAGTACCTGTCATCAAATAATTTACACCTAGGTTTTAGATGAATAAATAATTTAAATATCTGGAAAACTGATGTACTTAATCCTAGATAGTCTCTGTAATCATGAAGAATGTTGAATATTCATTCAAACTTCTTCAGTCATCCCTGGAATCTTCTTTTAAAATATTATTTCATATCATAAAAATATAACAATTTAAATTACCTAATCTTGTGCTCACTTTGGCAGCACATATGTTAAAATTGGAAAAATACAGAGAAGGTTTGCATGGCCCCTGTCTGTGCAAGGATGACACAAAAATTTGTGAAGTGTTCCATATTTTTTAGAATAAATTCTTTAGCAAGGAGATCGAAACCATCAAAAAGAACAGAATAGATCTTCTGGAAATAAAAAGAACACAATGCAAAAGTAGAAAAATGAAATAACAAGCTTGGAAAATAGAGTCGAACCAAATGGAGTAAAAGATCAGTGATATCAAAGACAGAAATCTAGAAATAAAACAGAAGAAAGAGGGGAGAAACCAAAGAATGAAAAATAATGAAAGAGAAAATCAAGAACTAGTTAATATCACCAGGAGAGGAAACATAAGAATAATGGGTATTATCGAAGGTGGGGAAAAGGAGCAGGGACTAGAAAGCATTTTCAGACAAATAGTGGATGAGAATTTCCCAAATCAAAGGAATGAGCTAGAGCTTGGAATTCAAGAAGTCAACAGAACACCCAATTATCCCAACCTAAAAAGGCCTTCACCAAGACACATTGTATTAAAATCATCGAAAATCAATAACAAAGACAGAATTCACAAAGCAGCCAGGGAGAAGAAAATGGTAACTTATAAAGGAAAATCCATTAGATTATTGTCGGACTTCTCAGCATAAGCCTTTCAAGCTAGAAAGGATGGAATTAAATATTTAAACTATTAAGTGAAAGAAACTTACAGCCTATAACAATGTATCTAGCTAAGCTCTTCTTTAGATATGAAGGAGAAATTAAGACCTTTCCGGGCATACAAAAAGGGAAGGAATTCTCCATTACATGTCCTGCACCACAGGAAATACTGAATGGGGTCAGCTCACCTAAAACAAAATGACAAAAACAAACAAACAAACAAACAAACAAAACCCCATAATTAAGAGTAAAGGCAAATAGAAGCACCGTGGTGCAACTCTTACTAAGTACAGGGCATTATAAGCATAAACAATATGAGAATTGCTATAGCGAGATAGTAATGAATGTTCAGCGTACATCAGGACAAACTGAAACAAAAATGACTGAAAAGAGGAAGATTCAAAGATTCAAATTCACAAAAAGGAATTGAGATAAGGCACATGCAGAAGAAAAAGGATGACTGTATATACATTACTACCTTTACCTATTCATAATGGTAACCACATACCAAAGATTCAGAACCAAAGTATATAACATAAAACAAGAAGAATCAGAGGGAAAATCCGCAAAAGCCATCAAAAATAAAGAAAACAGAAACACAAGGACAAGGAAGCAATGGAAACACCAAGCTACCAGAAAGCAAAAGATAAAATGGCTATAAGAAGACCTCTTATTTCAATAATTACCCTAAATGTAAACGAACTGAACTCACCAATTAAAAGACACAGAGTTGCAGATTGGATCATAAAACAAAACTCAATTATATGCTGCCTTCAGAAGACACAACTCAGCTCCAAAGATAAATATAGACTCAAAGTGAAAGGGTGGAAAATGATATTTCAAGCAAATGGCATTTGGAAGAAAGTGGGAGTAGCGGTACTGATATCAGAAGAAATAGATTTCAAAATAAAAAAGGTAAAGAAAGATACTGAGGGACACCTCATAATGATAAAGCAATTCATGCACCAAGAAGACATAACACTTACTAATATCTATGCTACCAATTAGGGAGCCTCGAAATATACAAAGCAATTACTAACAAAAATAAAGGGAGAAACACATCAAAACACTATCATACTAGGGGACCTAAATAACCCACTGTCAGATATGGACTAATCATCCAAACAGAAAATCAATAAGGAAATAACACTCTTAAATGACACATTAGACCAACTGGACATAACAGACATTTACAGGGCCTTTCATCCCAAATCAGCTGCTTATACATTCTTCTCACATGGAACATTCTCTAGAATCGACCGCATACTGGGACATAGAGAGAGCCTCAACAAATATAAAAGGATTGAAATCATACCAACCATATTCTCTGATCATAATGCTTTGGAACTGGAGATCAACTGCCGAAAGAAATTAAGAAGAACCACAAACACATGGAGATTAAACCGCATGCTGCCAAAGAATAACTGGGTCAGGGAAGAAATAAAAGATAGATCAAGACATACATAGAAACGAATGATAATGATAGTATAACCTATCAAAACTTTTGGGACACGGCTAAAGCGGTTGGTCATAAAGGGAAAGTTCATGTTATTACATGCCGACCTCCAAAAACAAGAACGAGCTCAAATAAACAACCTAATGCTTCATCTTAAAAAACTAGGAAAGGAAGAACAAATGAAGCCTAAAGTCAGCAGAAGGAAAGAAATCATCAAAATTAGAACAGAGGGCGTGGTTAGCACATCTGCTTTACATGCAGAAGTTCCTGGGTTTATGCCTCAGTGGAGCCATAGTCCATGGTCTATGGCCATGCCACCCTGAACAAGCCTGATCCCATCTGATCTCAGAAGCTAAGTAGGGTTGGGCCTAGTTAGTTCTTGGATGGGAGACCACCTATGAAGACTAGGTGCTATAGGCATAAATAATAGTGAATAATAATAATAATAAAAAGTTAGAGCAGAAATAAATAAAATTGAAAACAAACAAACAAAAAAGCAATAGAAAAAATAAATGCAACAAAGGGATGGTTCTTTGAGAAGGTTGATAAAATTGACAACCCCCTGCCTAGACTCACTAAAGAAAAAAGAAAAAGGACACAAATAAACAAAATCAAGGATGAAAGAAGAGAAATAATGAATGACATTGCAGAAATACAAAGGATCATACAAGAATACTATGAAAAAGTATATAACACCAAATTTAATAATCTAGAAGAAATGAACCAGTACTTAGAAAACTACAACCTTCCTAGACTGAATCGAGAAGAACTGGAATATCTAAACAGACCAATCAGCAGTATGGAAATTGAAACAATCATCAAAAACCTATCAAATAGTAAAAGTCCAGGACCAGATGGCTTCACCAGTGAATTATACCAAACATTCAAAGATTTAATACTTATCCTCTTCAAACTCTTGCAAAAAATTGAAGAGGAGGCAATATTTCTCAACTCATTTTATGAGGCTAATAAAACCCTGATACCAAAACCTGGTTAAGATAACACAAAAAGAGAAAACTGCAAACCAATATGTCTCATGAACAGAGATGCAAAAGTCCTAAATAAGATACTACCGAATGAATACAGAAACATGTTAAAAAGATTATACACCACGATCAAGTTGGCTTCATCCCAGAGGCACAGGGATAGCTCAACATATGCAAATCGATTAATGTGATACATCACATAAACAAATTAAAAAATAAGCATCATATAATCATATCAATTGATGCAGAAAAAGGCTTTGACAAGATACAGCACACATTTATGATCAAAACACTTAACAAATCGGTATAGAAGGAAAGTATCTTAATATATGACAAACCCTCGGCCACCATTATACTTAATGAGAAAAACTAAAAACCTTTGCTCTAAGATCAGGAATGAGGCAAAGCTGTCCACTATTGCCACCATTATTCAATATAACATTGGAGGTCCTAGCAAGTGCTATCGGACAAGAGAAAGATATAAAAGACATCCAATTAGACGATGAAGAAGTTAAATTGTCACTATTTGTGGATGACTTGATTCTCTATAGAAAAAACCCTGAAGACTCCACAAGAACACTACTAAAACAATAAGCAAATACAGTAAAGTCTCTAGATACAAAATCAATGTTCACAAATCTATAGCATTCTTATACTCCAATAATGAAGTCTCAGGAAAAAAAAAGTAGAAAAATAATCTCTTTTGTAATTGCAACAAAAAGAATAAATTATCTGGTAATAAATTTAATGAGAACTACAAACCCTATTAATAGAAATTGAAGACGATACAAAGAAATGGAAAGATATTCAGTGTTCTTGGACTGAAAGGATCAACATAGTTAAATAACCATATTGCCTAAAGCATTATACAGATTTAATATGATCTCCATCAAAATTCCATTGGCATTTTTTAAAGAAATAGAACAAAAAATCATCAGATTTGTATGAAGGCACAAAAGACCCTGAATTACCAAAGCCATTCTGAGAAAAAAGAATGAGGCTGGAGACATCACTCTGCCTGACTTCAAATTATACTATAATGCGAAACTAATCAAAATGGCATGGTATTGGCAGCAAAACAGACACACAGACCAGTGAAACAGAATAGAGAGTTCAGAGTAAACCCATGTTTATACAGGCAAAAAAAAAAAAAAAAAGCGGGGGGAATGAAAGAGGGAAAATTACAATTGACATCACAGAAATACTAAATTGCAAAATACAATTTCAAAAGGAATTATTTTTTCCACTTTGTTTTTTCAACAAAAAAGCCAGAAACATACATTGGAGCAAGAAAAGCCTCTTTAATAAATGGTGTTGTGGAAACTGGAAAGCCACTTGCAAAAGAATGAAATTAGACAGTTGTCTATCACCACACACCAAAATTTACTCGAAATGGATTAAGGACCTGAATATAAAACCTGAAACAATAAAATGCATAGAAGAAAACATAGGAAATAACTCAAGACCTTGGACTTAAAGAGGATTTTAGGAATTTGACCTCAAAGGCAAGGGAAGTAAAAGCAAAAATAAATGAATGTGACAATGTCAAGTTAAAAAGCATCTGCTCAGCAAAAGATATCTTCAACAAGATAAAGAGACAACCATCAAATGGGAAAATATATTTGCAAACAACACCTCCGATAAGGGCCTAATATCCAAAATATAGAAAGAACTCATACAAATCAATGACAACGAAAAAACAAATGATCCAATCAAAATCTGGGTAGAGGACTGGAATAGACACTTCTCCCTAGAGGACATACGAATGGTCAACAAATATTTGAAAACATGCTCAACATCGCTAGCTATTAGGGAAATGGAAATCAAAACCACAATGAGATACCGTTTCACATTTGTTAGAATAGCTATCATCAACAGGACTAGTAATAATAATTTTGGAGAGGATGCAGAGAAAAAGGAAGCCTCAGACGCTGCTGGTGGAACTGCAAATTGGTACAGTCATTATGGAAAACAGTATGCACATTCCTCAAAAAACTAAGAAATGATCTACCATATAATTCAGCAATCCCTCTTCTGGATATTTACCCCAAGACTTGAAAACCCATTTCCAAAAAGATATTTGCACAACGATATTCATAGCAGCACTATTCAGCACTATTCACAGTGGCGAGGACATAGAAGCAACTGAAATGTCCTCCAATAGATGATTGCCTAAAGAAGCTGTGGTACATATAAACAATGGAATGTTACTCAGCCTTAAGAAGAGATGAAATACCACCATTTGCGACAACATGGATGGACCTCGAGATAATCATGCTAAGTGAAATAAGCCAGACAGAAAAGGTAGAAATCACATGATATCACTTATATGTGGGATATACACGTAAAAGCAACAAATGAACAGGACAAACAGAGACTCATGGACATGGACTAGTGGTTACCAGAGGGTAACAGGTGGAAGAGGGGAAAGGTACACAGGGTCAAGGGGATCATATGTATGGGGTAGGGGGAAGGCAAAGTAGGCAAATGGGATCAAATATATAGTAGCTGAAGGAAACTGGACTTTGGGTGGTAACACACGATAGAATATACAGATGTCAAATTAAAATGCACACCTGAAAATTATATAATTGTATTAACCAATGTTGCCCCAATAAACTTAATTTTTAAAAAGTTTTTTTTTTCTTTGTCAGAAAGGTTGACTCACAATAGAGCAAATTAAATATGTAAATTCAATGTCCCAGCAGTTTTTAGATACATCCAAAATAGCTTCAGGATGACAATTCGACTTAAAAATTTTGTCAGTATAACTTTTTTAGGTAATGAATATATGTGGGACATTGTTACAGATAGCGTAATAGTAAAATAGAAATAACATTGCTCTGAATGACACCCAGCTCCCATATCAGACTTTCCTTAATTCCAAAAAACATAAACACTTAACTTAAAAATCAATGACCAAGTATTTGCATCTCAAATGGAACTGAACTTGAGAAACAGATGAGTAAAGGAAAGGATAGTATCAAAGAAAAATTTATTGCAGGTAGATAATCTTTATAAAGTGAATTGTTTAATAAGTGACCAAATCTATTCATTTGATTGTAAAAAACTCAAGGAAAGTAATAGGAGGGAAGTGTGGATATTTTTATGTTTGAGGCGTATTTGACCATATCCTGAGACTCTTAAGAGCAATTATTTTGAGGGATTAAGCAATTAGGAGTATAAGAAAATATCTACCAAGTGTGCTTGTCAAGGTAAAGGAACTCAAAGAAGAGACTGAGGAATATACATACACATGATAGACACAAGAAAGAAGAGAAACACGCAGGAAGTAGAAATAAAAATGTGGGAGGAAAACATGTAATGTTATGATAATTTATGAGAGAACGTTATGCATAGTGTGTGGTCAAAGTACACATTCCACTCAGAAATCTGCCACTATTTTATACCAAAAAAAAGAGCTCTTTGATGAACTTTGGCAAAAACTGTTTCATTATCATGGTGGTGGCAAACGTGTGATTACCACATGGTGAAGAATGATTTGATGGTGAATAACAAAAGGAAAATATCTGTGAGGCAGAACATCGAAATTGCGAGCATATATTTACTAGTTCTTGTGAGCTAGGTACTTTTCTAATATTCAGATACTTATAACTTAAAAAATTTTAAATAACATTTGAAATTATACTTTTACTCTTTCCACTTCATAGATGATAAAACTGAATCACAAGAAAAGCAAACAATACTCGGGGAATGTGACTAGCAGTCAAATCTGAATTTTTGTACTTAATGACATTGGTACCAAGACATTTCAATTAGCTAGAATTTAAAAGATCAAATCAATTTTGATGTCATAAAATTTTGGGAAAGTAGCATCCCACTTGTCTTAAAATTCTGAACAACATATTTTTCACCAAAATACTCTGTATCTTCTGCACAACAATAGAAAATGACTAAAAGTTTTAGAAAGAAACTCATAATAGATGGGAAGAAATGAATAAAGAGAAAGTTGTTTAGAGAATAAAACATCAGTTTTAAAAATTGAAATAATATTAGAACTCAAAATATTAAGCAATGGGTATGAAAAGCCTACATAGTAAGCCCCAAACCATTTGTGTTATGTTTGCACTTTCTCAACGACCAATAACAAAGAAAAACAGTGAAATTCTTAAGAAAACTTGGCTTTAGGACTTAGCTTCAGTTACTGGTAAAATGTGACTCTATGAGTAATTCCAATCTAATGTGCCGATAAAAGTAAAACATAAATTGGGCAGTCTCGAAGGGGAGTAAAAGGAGCAAGGATTAGGAAGCATTTCCAGACAAATAGTTGATGAGAATTTCCAAAATCTAAATAATGCACTGGAGCTTGGAATTCAAGAACTCAAAGAACATCCAATTAACTCAACCCAAAAAGGTCTTTACCAAGACACATTGTATTCAAATTATCAAAAACCAATGACAAAGAAAGAATCCTCAGGGCAGACAGGGAAAAGAAGAAAGTAACCTATGGAGGAAAACCCATTCGATTGTCTGACTTCTCAGCACAAATCTTACAAGCCAGAAAGAAGTGGAATCGAATACTCTATTAAATGAAAGGAACTACAGCCAAGAATAATGCATCGAGCAAAGCTGCTCTTTGGATATGAAGGAGAAATAAAGACCTTTCCAAACATACAGAATTTGAGGGAATTCTCCACTGTGAGGCCTACATTATAGGAAATACTGAAAGCGGTCAGCTCACCTAACAAAACGACAAAACAAATACATAGCTATGAGTAAGGAGACTAGCAGGCAGGTAGAAGCAGGGAAATGTAACCCTTATTACAAACAATACATTAAAAGCTTCAATGATAATAGATTGCCTATTGCAAGATAGTAATGAATATTCAGCATACAGAGGGACAAATTAAGACAACAATAACAGAAAGGGACAAAATGCACCAGATCCTGCATTCTTGATACACAGAGTGACACCTTTGGGTTTAGCAAGGACCCTGCATGTTTTTAGTAGGAGACGGCAGTGATTATTTTCATATAAATATGTGCATATGAATCAGTTCTGCCTTAACAGGACCAGTGGATGAACTATGTGATCTGTAGAGCAAAATAAATGAACACTGATTCTCTTGATCGTTTAAGAAAAAATTTCAAACTAATAATCAGATATCTGAGGAAGACTGACGAGTAGATCATATGAATGTGTTCTCTAACAGAAATTACTGGATGACCCCCAGCATTTTGACAATGTAGAGAAAACAAAAGATTATCATTTTTAAGTTTCAATGTTTTTTCTGCATCTGATGCCATTATGATTGCAATTTTTTCTCTGTGGACATTGTCCCACAGGTGTTGGCTAATTTTTATTTCTTTTTTTGGCCAAAGTTAATTTCACTATAGATTCATTAGTGGTTTGAATAGGGACACAGGACATTTTCATTTATTTACTCGATTGTCTTCTGTGCGCTTAAGCAGATTAAACAACAAAGCACATACCATTTCTGTAATGAATACTTATATAATGACCTGTTTCTTTGCACAGAGAGATCAGGTCACCTTCACCTCCACAGCTCGGAAGTGCTGCCAGCGTTTATTTGTCATTCATTGTCCATTCTTTCAGCCACAACATTGATGGAAATATTATTTAATAGTTTAATGAGAGAAAGCAACTCTTATCAGATTACATTTTAGGTCTGGAGATGACAAAAGCAAAAGGTGCTATTCTCTATGCCATTGCATAGTCGCTTGCATTTGCAGGCACTCTGATCTGAAAGAGCATGTGGGGCTTAACAATAGGCCAAAGTTAACACAGTGTTATAGCCACTAGCAATCTGTGTTTTTAGACCCAAGAAGAAACTTTGGGCTACATTTCTCAAAAAGTGATGAGGAACCAACAGAAAGTAAGTATGAAATATTTGTCAATCATGTGCTTAAAGGTTTGAGAACGAAAACCGTGGAAGTTGTGTAAAAGCTGTCATCCCTAGGTAAAGGCAGTGAGTTTCCATTTTTCTGCTAGAAAATCTGAGTCCATGAAGTACCTTTTATGTTCAGAGAGGATTTGAAAAGTAATCTGTGAGCTGCCACTTTGTTCTTTATAACATGATAATGAATCTGAACATGACTCTTGAGCGATGTTCTGGGAAGAGATCAGAATGAAGAATTACACTTTGCAGAGTGTAGTCATTGCCATGGTATAATGAGGGGGGCCAAAAAATGATATCAAAACATATTTCTTCCTTTTTTATAGACTCAAACCATGAACTTTAGAAATGACTTCAAAGGGGAACCACCCATTCCAAACCCCCTGCTAAATGGTTAGTCATCTCTACATTGAACACTTCCAGTCCATCCCTTTGGCTGCCTTGCTCATAAAAGAATCCATAATCATTACAATGATGTTAATTAGGTTAGACTACATCCTAGGAATTGGAGCATGTAATGTTAATTATTCTTTTACTCGGGAATTCAGTCAAAACACACAGAAAAATGTGAAATACGTACGTGTACATCATTCATGTAAAATATATAAGGTCAGCAAAATACAATGACTATGATTTTGTGTGCACATGACTTAAGATAGAGTGGTGTTCTTACCTAATTGTAAGAAAAACACCAATGAAACAATTATCCATTGGAATTATTTTGTTAGTCAAAAATGTCAAAAATCATCCCTCATATAATAACTCCAAAATCTCCAAGGGTTAGGGATTATAGGTGGGACACATTTTCTAAAAGACTAATTTATCAAAAATATGGAAAGCCCTTTATTCAATATTTCTTGTTTGACTAGTTCTTAAAAGTGAGATTATTCTGGTGAAGACAAAAAGATTTACGTACAAGAATGCTACTAAGAGATTATTATATAATAAATGGAAGCAACCTTGATGTTCAAGGTTAGAAGTATTAACTTTACAATTTTCTTCCTTACATGATGGGATATGATGAGCAAGTAGAATTGTGTTTCTGAATACTGTTTAATGACATGAGAAAAATACATTGTAAGTGCTTTAGAAACTGCCGAATGGATAAAGTGAGGTTAAGTGAGGAAAATGTCAAGCGATTTATTTTCAGGATAATATTAATTTTATAAAATATAAATAACAACATTACGTAATTACAGAGCTACAAACATGTTATAAATAAATACAATAGGATATTAATAAGAATGGGCTGAGTGTAATATGACTAAAAGATTTTATTTTCTCATACTTTTCCATTGGTTCTCAATGAATGTAATCAATGAATATGTACACATTTTACTATGAAGGAGTAAAGAAATCTGCTTATCTTTAAAGATAAAAATAATTAACAGCAACTCCCATGATTTAAAGTAACCCCTGATGGCAGGAAGTGAAGTAGTCACGGCCTAAAACTTCAGTTACATGTAGTTTCTTTGTACTAATGATTTTACTTCTAAAATAATCCTTCAAACAATAATACCACTATAGTCAGAAACTGTATTCTGTAGTGTTTTAATTCTTTGAAAATGATGGAGACTTTCATTATTGCTTTACATATGGATTCTTTTAGTAAATGTTACATGTACACTTACAAAGAACATATAATCGGCAATTTGGGAATTTGTGTTTGAGTGTGTCCATGATGTCAAGTTATTCAGATCATCTCCATTCTTATTTTTGGTTCTTTTCTCTTGTCATAACTGGGAAAGTTGTGTATAAATCTCTAGACTCTTTTTTTTGTTTCTTTTAGCCCTGTCAATTTTTGCTTTATATGCTTTGAATCTATATTTTACAATCACCTCTCTCTTTCTCTCTCTCTCTTCTTTTCTTCCCTCCCTCCAATATCTAAGATGAAAGAAAAAATTACCATTTACAACCCACATGTCAAGAAATTACTAGAGCAAATACTACAAAATTTAATAGAAAATAATATGGAGAATGAAAAGCAGCAGTGATCAACCAAACGATTGTTTGTTGTGTAAAAGAAATCTAAGTATCTTGATGTAAAAATTATATATGATAGCATCCATAAAAAAGTACGTTGTGAAAGGAAAATATATCTTTACATGAATTAGGATACAGGGAGTAAAGGAGGGTCAACTACAAGGTGACAGAAGGAGACTAGACCTCAGGTGGTGAGCACACATTATAGTATACAGGTGTTGTATTATAAAGCTGTATACCTGAAATTTATATAATGTTATTACCTAAATACTTTAAATTTTGAAAAGGATACTATCTCTACATGATTTATATGTGACCATACATTAAGAAGTACTGAAAAGGGAAGATAGAAATAGTTTTTATCTTTTAAGCAATCATAAATATACATGTATTTCCTTAAAGTAGTAAAAATTATTACTTGTCTTGAGTTTTCTAATTTTTAAAACTGTTTAAGTTTCTAAATGGTTGGGGAAAAGGAGAAGGTGGGACAGAGTTGTAGTGTTTCAGCTTCCATAGATGGGAAAGAGGAAAAACGGGAAAAACAGATTAATCCTTGACCATCTGACTTTTTACCATTTTATTGTAACCTGTGCCTGTTGGTATTATTGTACATTAGTGTCTCTAAGGACATTGCCTCTACTGCTGCATCTTTCAGGATTTTTGACTAGGTTCATTAGAAAGGTGAGTCATTAGTGACATCTGAACCTGAATCACCAAGGACCCAGTAGTTTATTCAGATAGAGGTTTAACAAATAAATGAAATATAAATCTTAATGGTGTAAAAACCTCTGACTCTATCCAGGGAAGACATCATATCAATGATTTCAAAGCAAGAGAGGGACATAGTTGAACTATATTTTACTTTTGGCCAAGAGGGAGCTAGAAAATACTTCCTAAGCATAAAGCTCTTAGTTTGAAAATCATCCCAGGGCGTTGGAGATGAAATACTGGAGTCGTAGGCCGTCCCAGAGCACCAGTCAGGGTAAGTGAAGTCATAAGCTGAGAGCAAAGTAAATTCCACACAAACAATTTCTAAGAGATCCTCTTTTTCAAATGAACCCATAGGATTCTGGTTGTTAAAGAATCAGCTGAAGCTATTATTAACTCTCAGAAGAGTAAGTATAATAGTCATTTCATATGCTTTGATCCTGGATAAACCTATAGGTTGATTTTTTCTGAGAAGCTCATTGCACATGATTCACTAAAATAAGATGTAATTAATATTTGAATTATGGTATAAAGACCAACAGGTTTTTCTGAGTTATAATTTTGAATGCTGCTTTTTACAGTTTATATAAAGATTATGTGAATTTATATGCAGCGAGAAGTTATCTCTGCCACACCCTCACTTTCCTCTTTAAAGAGATAAAAATGTGCATCTACATTAATATTGCCCAGTATGACGATTTATATCATAATGTTGACAAATTTAGTTCTCCTTATACTTTTTGAAATATCAAAATCTTTGAAAGTTGCAAACTATTTTCTTAAACGTTGCCTCTTGAAAACTAGCACTAATGAATGTAATAAATAGAGAATATTTTGGAACAAGAGCTACCACCCTGAGGGTGTGGAAAAGAGCATGCTACCATGTAAAGCTGTAGGAGCCACTGGGCTGAGTAGTAATGGATTAAGGAAGTTAGGAAGGCTGAACGGAGTATCCTCCCCTTAAGTTAAAATAATCTCTTGGACTTAATATGTTGTGTCACTACGGTTCCTAGGAATGTTAGTGTCTTCGAAAAATCACTATCAGCTCTCTTTTCCAATGATGTGACAGTAAATGTTGAGGTTTAACTATAGCAACTAATCATCCAGTGAGAGATGATCCTACTCTAATCTCTGAAGGAAGTGAATATTTTAAATGACAGCCAATCATATACCAAGTTAAGTAAGTTTTGCTTGAAAATTGAAAAGCGAATTGCTTTCTATTCATGTACACAGTAGACTCAAATGCTGGAATGCCTTCTTAGGGTTTTTAATTAAAAAAAGCTGTAAAATAGGCAAAAAAATGAATCAATCAATCAACCAATCAATCAATCAATTAAATATGCACTAAAGAAACAAAAAGGGTAAGGTTTTGGGGGAAAAGTCTTTATCTGCATAAGACAACGATGAAAGCCTTAAATGTAGACTGAATAGATGACTATTTCAGTGTCAAGTGTGAGGTGGGGCTCGATGGCACCAAAACCTATAGCAAATAAAATTGTCAATAATCTTAGAAAAAGGCACAGGATTCATCGCAGTCATGTCAGTGTGCATATAATCACACCGTCACACAGTGAGTTGAAGAAAAGTGTCGTACAGAGTTTATAAGTCGTACCTTGCGTACCTTGGTGAATGTATACGAAAGTTCTAAAGTACTATCTTTGTTTTCCTTAATATTTTGTTGTGCAGAATTATTATGAAATTATTCAATAATGTTTATAAAAAGACATTGTAACAATCGTAGAAAACAGATACGTAAACGTGTGTTGGAAATAGACTTAAAACTTGTGGGACATTCATAAAGCTATTTCAATATAGGCGAAATTTTGAAATAATAAGAACTTAGAAAAATAAAGAGGGATTTAGAAACTGGAGTTACACAAATACAGTGGATTGAAATTAAGTAGAATTAAATTAAGTGCATTTATCTTATAGAGATGTAAAATATTAATATGTTTTAAGATGAATATCATGTGAAAAAATTATGTATTTAGATATGCAAGTTCCATCACCTCTAGTTTAAATATCTTACTGACAGATTTCCTCAAGAAAGCAAAAATTAACCACCAAAAAAGAGACAACTATTTATCTGCTTGACAGCTAAAGAAAGAGGAGATGCCCGTTAACAGACTGACCACCATAGAAGGTAATAACAAGCAAAGAGGTGATTGTTGCATGGTTTGCATGACTTTATTCACTAGCAAAACTATTGTTTCAAATGCAGAAAAAAATCCCCTACGTTATATGTAGGTACATAGCAAATTTAAGTAAGTAAAATCAATGACAAAGCAATTTCAAGATGAAACCCAGTAGGACAGAAGATAAGTTTAAATGTGTAGGACAAAGAGTAAGGAATATATGTATTTACATAACACTGTGTCTTATTATTGACAATAAGTCTAGGATTGTTAGTTTTGTAACTATCCCAGTAAAAAAGACAACAGTCCCTGATTGCAAAAACTCACTTTCCGTAGGAAGTGCTAAAATGGAAGTAACAATTATTTGTTATGGGAGCACTAATGAGGACCAGTTAACATAGACAGGAGTTTCAAAAGACTTTCAAGTGGAAGCGCTGCTGAAAGTGAAATTCACAAATGTTAGTTGTATCTGATAGTTTGGGGGACTGGTAAGTAAATTGGTATGTGGGAGGAGAAGGAGAGGATTGTTTTTTCAGACAGATAATCCATGTGCAGTGCTTACTACAACAACTATCACACAGTAGAGTATCTACAAATAGAATTCATTCTTATTACTATAAGGAACGTGGAGTAGAAAGATAACAGAGGTGTAACACAGAGCATAAGCCTCACTTGGGGTTTTGTGGTTTCAAATTCACATCACATGAATCATCTGTAAGAATTTAAAATAAAAGCTACCATGTATGAAGTACATAGCATGCATCAGATTTTATTATAAATATACTATCTTTTCTAATCCTTGTAGCTGCATGAGATAGATACCATCATTATTTCCTGATTTTACAGATAAAAGAACTGAAGGCCTGACAGGATGGGAATCTTGCCAAAGGTCATACAGATATAGGCAGAAAGACAGGTAGTTAACAACAGAGATCTCGCTACAGAAGATCTGCCCTTAATCACCACGGTGCTGCCACTGAGGCTAAGACTGAGGGAGACAAAAAACACATATGCATGGACAATATAAATTAAAGTATTT
The DNA here is from genome assembly GCF_014176215.1 of Rousettus aegyptiacus. NCBI lineage: Eukaryota > Metazoa > Chordata > Mammalia > Chiroptera > Pteropodidae > Rousettus > Rousettus aegyptiacus. The sequence goes on from NW_023416295.1 coordinate 126,860,656, forward strand.
TAAATTTGACTTTGAACTTAGTAATACTGATAGAAAGGTTTTAGAGTTTCCATACTTTAAACAGAATGAAAGTATAAAAGACATATTTTCTTTTCTTTTTCCCCAGATGCACATCCTTGGGCCAAACATTTCATATGTGACAGCTAAACTGTGCATTAAAATACCCTCTGCATTTTAATATCGAGTGGATATCGAGTATAAATTACACACTAGGAGAAAAACATAAGGAGAGTTTGAAGAGTCATCCAACAATGTTTAATTTACATGTTAAAAAATAAAACAAAAAAACGTAGAGACATTTGATCATAGTGACAAATATGACCAGATACAACTTACCCGTGATCAACAGAACTTGTGCATGGAGCTCAGATTAGTTGTTACATATTTACATTTTATCATGACCAAATCTTCATAGGAAGACATGAAATAAATTATTAAACTTAAATATTCACCTCTGAAAAAAGAAATCTTAGACATAGGAACAAATCATAATTTGTGTTTAATCATAAACATCATAGGTGTAATCTACCCGCATGAGAAAATTCAGTCTTGGGTATGGTATAAAACTGCGAAATAAAAAAGGAACATGGATGGTAGAGCACTATATTAAATATGTTTTAAAGTCTATCACAAAACTGCCAAAACAGTAAAATAAACAGTTGAATGGCAAAGGCCAATGGAGCACTGGTAATATCAAATACTAATTTATAGAGCAAAATCCATGTAAATTAGTTTGCTTTCTCTAGTACTCACTGTTTTTTGCTACCTGGCTGTGATGCCACTCTATTCAAATGAGATATATTTAAATTTTATGTAAAATTGAATAAAATTCAGTGATGAAAAACCATACAATAACAACTTTCATCCTGCTGGGACTAACTGATGACCCTAAACTTCAAATTCCAATTTTTATATTTCTATTTTTCACTTACATATTGAGTATAACTGGGAATCTGACCATCATAACCCTCACTGTAGTGGATTCTCACCTTAAAACACCCATGTACTTTTTCCTACAGAATTTTGCCTTATTAGAAATTTTATTTACATCTTTTTGTATCCCTAGATATTTGTACAACATAGCAACAGGTGACCGGTCAATTACATATACCACTTGTCTCATTCAAGCTTTTTTTACAGACGTCTTTGCAGTAACAGAATTTTTTCTCTTGGCTGTCATGTCCTTTGACCGCTATGTGGCCATCTGCAAACCCCTGCATTATGTGACCATCATGAGCAGCAGAGTCTGCAAGAGGCTTCTCCTCTGTTGTTGGACAGCTGGCTTGGTGATCATATTCCCACCACTTACATTCTTTATAAATTTGAAATTCTGTGACTCAAATGTCATTGATTATTATTTCTGTGAAGCGTCTCCCGTCCTGAAGATTTCATGTTCAGACACGTGGCTCATAGAGCAGCTGGTTATTGTCTGTGCTGTGTTGACCTTCATTCTGACGCTTGTGTGTGTCTTTCTGTCCTACACACGCATCATCAAGACCATTCTAAAATTCCCCTCTGCCCAACAAAGGAAAAGAGCCTTTTCCACCTGTTCTTCTCACATGATTGTGGTTTCCATCACCTATGGAAGCTGCATCTTTGTCTACATCAAGCCTTCAGCAAAAGAATCGGTGGCTATTAATAAGGGTGTGATAGTGCTACTGACATCCATTGCTCCTATGTTGAACCCATTCATTTACACTCTGAGAAACAAACAAGTGAGACAAGCCTTCAGTGATTTCTTAAAAAAAATTGCATTGACCTTCAGGAAATAAGAGAACATTTAGTACAGAAATCAAATATCAAGCTAACCATGTACTATGAAGCTCTAAATCTCTTTGTCTCTTTTTGATTTGATCTCTATTTGGTCTAACTTTCTCAAACATTTATTGCACCCAGAATGAACACACTCCACAGCATGAGCTCACTTCTTTAATCCCCCTGCAAGCAAACCTCTTTGTGGGTGAGGTCCCAATCAGAAAACTCAATAATAATTTTCCAGTAAATGTAAGCCTGGTTTTACTTCTTATCTACAAAGCTGAAATGATGAAGAAGGAAAAAAAAAAAAAAAAAAGCAAATAAAAAAAGAAATAAATAGCTTATTTTATATTTTCTTGGACTTGAAAGAAAGTAATTGATTTAAAGTATTCTTCCAATCTTCCAATCTAAATGCTGCTTTAAATTTTAATCGATTAAATTAAGGTTTATTGAGAGTTGTTCTTAGAAGGTTAAGTTCCAGGTAGAGATACTGTTTCCAAAGATTTTTTTTAGATTGGTAATATCCTTGAACTTATTTAGCCCACTAATCTTATATTACTAGAATTTTTTGAAAGCACCATTAGCAAGAATTAGCATGATAAAGTTGAAATGTGAAGGAAACAAAAATTAATACATACCCAAATAAATGTGTTTTAAATGGCAGTAGAATTTATTACCTGGGATCCTGGAGTTTATTCATAAATACACACAAACACACACATGCACACAAAATGCTGCAAATTGAAAGGTTCACAGATTATACAGATTAAATAATATCTTAAATAAATGTGAGAGAAAGTCCTTTTCTAAAAAGATATGAAATTATAAATACAATGTCAAAATGGTAATTGTAGATGAGGAATTAAAGATTAATAACATTGTCAAAAATATTTAATTGTTAAAATTAAATATTTGACCATCTAAACCTAAAATGTAGTTAAATTTACAGCAAGTTTTATGTAGCATGGAAACAAAATTTTAAAAGAAATCAAGGAAACCAAGGCAACAATATTCATAAAATTCTAAGATAATTGAAATAAAGTCCAAATGAAAAGTTATAATAAAAGTAATAGTTAACATTTCCATGAAATAAATGGCTTATAGATTAGAAGACTACCACAGGTCTATCAATTTTTCTCAAAAGGGCTCATAAAACTACTAAATAAATTTTCATATTGATGTGTGTTCTCCCACCTATTTGGGATGCAACTCAAATGATAATCCCTTTGGACTCTCTCCTGGTATTGCCAGCATTTTGCACTTACTATTGCTTCTGTGAAAGAGAAAGAAAATAAATTGTTCCTTCTCTCATTCTTCCACTTCAAATTTCTTTTAGGTTTCAATTTTAATGTCATTTTTACTTTACAAACTGCTTCTTCTTCTCCTACCACACAAATATACAAACCAAGCCTGGAGAACTTTATCCTACTTGCTGTTTTGACCTAAGCTTTCTCTTTATAGTACCAACATCACTAAAATTTTACTTATATTGTTCATCTAAAATCTGCTTTAAAAGAAAAACATTATATTTATGTATAGTTGAGTGTATATTATTGCCTTCAAATAAATTGAATGAAAAGCTTCACAATCCCTAAAAAAAGACCATAAATACTTATTGAAAAAAATGTTAATTTATGACACAAAAAAATAATTGTAAAAAAATCAAATGGGTAAAATATGCTATATATTTTTAAAGAATTTTATATTAAGATTGAACTATCTTACTACATTATTTCTGGCTTTATGAAATATGATAGATAATTAGTTACTCATATTTACATTGTACAATGAGTTTTTAGGATTATAGTTGGCATACAGTAGTATATTAGCTTCAGTTATATACCATAGTGATTAGAGAGCTATATAATTCACAAAGTGATCACCTCACTAAATCTAGTGCCACTCTTCTTCCTTACGTAGTTATTACCACAATGTTAACTAGTTTCCTTATGCTACACTTTATATCTCTTTGTCTATTTTGTAACCGTACAATTGTACTTCTTGATCCCTTTGCTTTTTTCACCGTTCTCCCCTAACCTTACCCCCATCTAGTAGCCCTCAAAATATTCTGTATCTATGGGTTTATGTCCATTTTTATTGTTTATTTTGTTCTTCAGATTCCACATGTATGTGAAATCCTGTGATATTTGTCGTTCTCTATGTCATTCGGTGCAATACCCTCTAGGTCCATCAGGGCAATATCTTTTTCTATCCCCTTCCTTTTAGTCTGTGTATGTCTTTTCATCTGAAGTGAGTCTCTTGTAGGTGGTAAAAAATATATTTTTTCTTATCTATTCAGCCACTCTAGCTTTTGGTTGGCGCACTCAATTCTTTTCCATTTGAGATACTTAGAGATGGGGAAGTAGTTATTACCATTCTTGATTCCTATTTTTGACATATGTTTTTTCTTCTTAAAGAAGGCCCTCCAATATTTCCTGTAATAGTGACTTCTTGTTGATAAATTCCTTTAGCTTATTTTTGTCTGGGAAGCTCTTTATCTGTCTTTTTACTCTAAATGATAGCTTTGCTGGGTAAAGTATTTTCGGTTGTAGATTCTAGGTTTTCATTACATTGAATAATTTTTTTTCTAAACTTTTCTGTCTTGCATAGTTTATTTTGAGAAATCAGCTGCCAGGCTTAAGGGTGCTCCCATGTAGGTAACTAATTGCTTTTCTCTTGTAGCTTTTAAGATTCTCTCTTTGTGTATAACCTTTGGCATTTTAATTACAATGTGTCTTGGTGTGGGCCTCTTTAGCTTCAACATTTTGGAGACTCTCTGAGCTTCCTGGGGTTGTATGTCTATTTCCTTCACCAGGTTAGGGAAGTTTTCCATCATTATTTCTTCAAATAGCTCTTCGACTTCTTGTTCCCCTTCAGGTACCACTATGACTCAGTTGATTTTACATTTAATTTTGTCCCATAGGCTTCAAAATTATTATTATTATAATGTTGGCTTCTTTTTTCTTGCCATTCTGATTGAATGTCCTTGGCTCTCCCCATCCTCTATATAGGTGGTTCGATCCTCTTCTTTAACCACTCTGTTGATTCCTTCTAATATACTCTTCATCTCAGACAATGTGTTCTTCAATTCAAACTCGTTCATTTTTATAATTTCCATTTCCATTATTATGTTTTTTAGCTCTTGGTTAAAGTTCTCACTGAATTCATCTACTCTTCCCCTAAGTTCATTGAACATCTTTATAACCAGTGTTTCTAACTCTGCATCTGTTAAATTGCTTGATCCCATTTTTCCTGGATCTCTGTTCTGTTCTCTCATATGGTTTCTGCTTTTTTGTCTTCCCATTTTAGCTGCCTTTCAGTGTCTGTTTCTATGGACTAAGCAATGCTCCGGGGTGTCCCAGTATTATTAGCGTGGCTTTGTGTAGTAGGTGTCCAATGGCACAGTCCAGAGAGGGGTTCAGCTGCAGGCCAAGTTCAGCCCAAGTCTGTGTGCCTCCGGAGCCACCTATTAAGATTCTGCAAGCAACCCACAGATGCTGTGCTTATAGCTGCCTCAAAAGGCCATGCCATAAACCAAGGTCAGCTGCCACCAGTGTAAATCTTGGAGTTGGCTTAGCAAGGAGCATCAGACTCGCCAAGAACACAACTGCCTGTGGTTTGGGTGGGGCTGTGAGTTGGGGAGAGGCAGAGTTCAGGGAATCCTCTGGGAACTTGTTATCCAGTTCAATGAAGTCTCAGCTCTGGCTAAGCTGAGTCCTCACACAGGGGTTCAGGGGAGGGCTCAATAGAAGAATGATGGATGCTGTCAGCACTGTCCAGAAGACAACATCGCCTCCGGCCCTTGCTGCAACAACTCAGTGTCCTCCTGTAAGTCCCTGGTGCCCCCAGATCAACTGACTTGACTGATGCTCACAGTGAGCAGGACTATCTTACTACATTTTATTTAAATTTTGAGATACTGCAAACAAAACAAAACAAAACCACCAAAAACCCAAAAGATGTGGTTTACTGAGAGATCAATTTAGATCACCTTTCTCTGTAGCTATAATATTATTATTATCTCAATATATATTTACTTTTATATGTGTATATATGTGTGTAAAATTATATACATGTTTTTAATGGGGTAATGTTTGAAAGAGCACTGTAGCTGTTTTTTATTCCTTTTTTCATGGATTCATAAGCTGAGGTGTAGAAAAATTAAATAATAATGGTAGTAAGTGTTGGAGCCAGGGTTCAGTTCTGCTTCATGGAGTCCCGGTCAATAATTTCCATTGGACATGGCACTGCTACTTCAGCATAGCACACATAATCATCAAAATTACCCCAAGGAAAACTAATTTATTTAAAACACCCAATGTTTAGACCAAGAAATGGCAAGAATGTCTTTAACAAATATAGGTTAATAATTTTATGATTGGACGAATTTACTTACTCAAAATAAAAATAAACCTATTTGATATGATAATTTATTATGCCAGAAATTGCAATTCCTTATAGAAATGGCATATTGTATTCACTATCTTACAAAAATATCTAATTTTTAAAATATATAACTGAATAAAGAAAAACAAATACTCTAAAGTATAGTAATAAGGAAGAGGCAAATGTTTCTTAAAATACAATTTAGAGTAGAAAGAGTTAAAAATTGGAACTAAGAAATAAAAATGAGTATCAGTATTTGGCTGATTCTCAGGGCAAGACCCATTAAAGATTTAGAGTGAATAGAGGTGAACCCTGCTCTGGAATAATAATTGCAGCCTCTGGGAAATACCATTTCACTCTGCTTCTGTGAGTTTGAGTATTTAAGATACTTCATATAAGTGGCATCATGCAGCATTTATGACAGGCTCGTTCCACCTGGTATTGTATATTTTCGACACAAAGAACTATGCAGCATTCTTGTAAGTGCAGCTCTACTGGAAATAACTCGTTTGTGTTTTCTGTTTAAAATGTCTTATTTTGCCTTCATAATTGATGGATATTTTTGCTGAATAAAGAATTTTAGATCGACAGGTTTTAGTTGTTGTCCCTTTCAGCATTGTAAGGATGTCGTTCTATTTTCTTCACATTGGTTAGGTTTTTCCTTTTGCTTTTCAGTCCACTAAGTTTTCTGGCTCCTAGATCTTTCTCTGCCTTCTAAGACTGCCCTGATTTTTGGAGATCTGCATCTTGTGTAGATTAGAAATGTTTTAAAAGAGTTTCTCTCAATTCTCTGCCCCTTCCCTCATTCTTCTGTACTTGAAAGCTTGAAATATATTCGGAAGACATTTGATTTGTATTAAGGACAATATGTATTCCTTCTCCAAAGCTTTGATATATTACCTCCAGTACCTGGTGTCAACTTGTGGGAGAGAGTTGCGAGTGAAAATTCACTCTTACTCAGAAAACTGAAAACCCCTGCATTACGTGACCATCATGAACCACAGGGTCTGTAGTAGACTCATCCTTTGTGCCGGAATTATTGATCATAATCTTACCACTCAGCCTGGGCCTAAATCTGGAATTCTGTGACTCCAATGTTAATGATCTCTTTCTGTGAGACATCCCCTCTTTAAAAATCTCATGTTCAGAAACATGGCTCATAGCGTAGGTGATCACAGTCTATGCTGTGTTGACCTTCATCATGACCCTGGTATGTAAATTTCTATCCTACGTATACATTATCAAGGCTATTTTATAATTCCCTGATGCCCAGCAAAGAAAAAGGTATTTTCTACCTGTTCGTCCCACATGATTATCTTTTCCATCATCTTATAAGCTGTTTTTTCATCAAAAGAATCAGTGGCTATTAATAAGGGTGTGGCAGTTCTAACTGCTTCCATCCCTCCTATACTGAACCCTTTCAATCACACCTTTAGAAATGAGTAAGTAAAACAAGATTTCCATGACTCAGTCAAAAGAATTACATTATTCTTAAAGAAGTAATGGAATTTGCTAGTGTAGAGGGTCATGTTGTTATAAAAAAGATCATTAGTTCCTAAGTACATATCTTTAGATTTTTAAATCATTCCTTTTCTGGCAAGGTAACTATTTTAGAAAGCTGTCTTAAGATGATAATATAACATAATTCCAGGAAAGAAAAGAATAATTTCACATTTTAACAAGGCTTTATAAAACTGCAAGCAAAACAAGACAAAATAAGCAGAATCTTAAGTTAATTGTATATTTTGGATAGAGTATTTGTGTTTATTGCTTTTCCCAATTCTAGCTTTCAAGAGCCGTTTTGATACCGGGTATCATTTCAGGCAGTAAAGATAGAATAGAAAACCTGCAATTTTCTTGCCCTCGTATGACCCCATATTTTAGAAGATATGTGTAAACAGTGCATTAAATAAAATATAAATATCATGAACAACAACAACAAAAATACTTTAAAGCGAAAAAATAAAGGAAACTATTGGACATGTTTATATCAATGTGGAAGCTTAATTATATAATGTATGCTTCTATAATTTTAAATACTTGAAAATTCACACAGTAACAGGTTAATCTGAACAGAAAATATGTAAAGTAAAAGTGCTAACAGTTCTTTTTAAAAGATAGGTAAATTTGTAATGAAAATGATTATATGCCTATATCTTTATTTGTTTATATACCTTTAGCTATAACTCTGTGCATTGACTGCTGAGAAACTAAAATAATTAGGAGGTTATAAAAACAAGTGATGAAAAATTGGAAGCAAAATATTCTTGGCAAAATATGAATTAAGAAATCACAAACTTGATGTATGAGAAAGTGCACTTATTACTGTCTATAAAATGGGAGGGTTCTAGTTTTCAGGCAAACCATGAGCCTGGCTCCATACTTCTCCAGATTGGCGATGGACACTTTGTGAGTTTAACAGTATGGATGGGGCAAATCATAAGGTGTGGCTCGTCTTCTACCCCAGTGAATAAAATACAGTTAAAACAATAAAGATAAACTGCTTACAAACAAATTGTGGTTTCGAATGGATTTTTTCCTAGGTGTTGTTGAAGGATTACAAACTTTAAAACATGAAAATTAGAAAATTTTAAGCCCCACTATAGTAATTAACTCTTAACGTCTGAAAAATTACTGTACAGCAGCTTCTGACATAAACTGAGCATCAAAAACCCAAGATCTCTGGATATAACATTGCTTTAATGGATGATAGTGAGAATGGAAATAATACCAATACAATTGCTTTGTTGAAAAACCATGGAAAGAAGAGAAGGCTGTTGTAACTTTGTCAAAATTGAAAAGGTCACCTCAAAGTATGACTTAATTAATAAATGCAGGTATTACTTAAAAGAAAAAGCAAAAAAACCCAGAAAATTTTTTAGTAAAGAGTCAGAGATATAGAAAAATTTAGAAGCATATTCAATATCAGAGCAATGTGAACTGAAGTTCAAATATGAAGAAGCACTTTTGCCTGTGTATGTTTGGTAAATTTGGAATATGTAAACTTATTCAGAAAATATTTTTAGGCATTGACAGTATATGTAGAGATATATTAGTTGTCATTGCTGTCACAGTGAGAAAAACATGACTTGTACAAACATGTTCTCTGTTAAACACTAACACTGTGGCAAGTTTTATTTGTTGAGAGCACATGAGAGGAGTGTAGGCTAAATCATTGGAATGCAGAAAAATTTTTAGGGGAAGTGATGCTTCAACTGAAAATCAATGATAAGGTTTACGCAGTTGAGTTGGGAAATATGGAAGAAAGTGTGCAAGAGAAGTGGTTACAACAATCTCTGGCACAGAGTGCATGGCTAACAGATAGAACCTGTAAGCACACAGGAAAATGGGAAGGGTGGCATTCTGTGTGGAAGATCAGGACTTCTGTTTTAGGCACATTGACATGGACATGCATGCGATTTGTGCAAGGAGATATGTTTGGTAGGAGGGTCAATATATAAGCAGATATGTTTGGTAGTCAATTCAATATGTAAGTCAGAAGCAATCCACTTGTAGAAAGAAAAATTTAGTATTCATTAAGTGATAGATATTATATAAAGTTGTACAAATTGTGAAGAAAACATTGAGACCATGTAGGCTTATGGTTTGCCTGATAACTAGAAATGGGACACAGTCAGCATATGTATTAGATGAAATTCAGTAGTGGAGAATGATTGCTGCAGTTAGAAGTGAAGAGGAACTAATAGGTTCAAGGAATCAAAATGAGCAAAAAAATCATGTGTGCAATTTTAAAGTTAATTTATCAAAGCATTTTATAAATATAAAAACAAAAATTATATTTAAAATACTGTATTATGCATAACATCTTGCATATAGATAGAGAAGTATGTAAGGAAGCTAAGGAAAAGAAGCTTATTTTGATCTTGTGTAGGTTTCCATTGTCATAAAAGAAAATACACTTTTTTAAAAAAATTATAAATTATAAAGCTAGAACAGAGACTCCAAGTTTTAGTCAAGAGTCTTTAGAGTGAGTCCAAATTATATATCATATATTAGCATTTAGAAAAGGAACAAATTGTTAATCAAAAACATAACTTTAATAATGTGATTTCTTTTACTTAGCTTTGAATTAGGAGAATATGGGGGAATTGACTAACATTTATGCTACCTATGAAATCATACTACATTAGTGGATAAATCGATCATACTTATAGTTTGATTTAAAATATAAAATGAAAATATAGCTCAGATTAATAGAGCTAATTAAAGTATACTGAAAGGTAATAGAATGGATTAAAATAGATTTTATACAGATAAAGTACTCTATATAATAATTTCTCTAAATTATTGGGGACACAGATCGTACAGAAGTCATAAGTGATGAAGATACTATACAATAACAACATTCATTCTGCTGGGACTGACAGATGAGCCTCAGCTGCATGTTCTGATTTTTATCTTTCTATTTCTCACCTACATGCTCAGTCTAACTGGAAACCTGACCATCATCACGCTCATCTTTGTGGATCCCCACCTTAAAACACCCATGTACTATTTTTTACAAAATTTCTCCTTCTTAGAGATCTCGTTCACAGCTGCCTGTATTCCCAGATAATTGTATAACATAGCAACAGGTGACAAAGACATTACTTATAATGCTTGTGTCATCCAAGTGTTTTTACTGATCACTTTGCAATAACAGAACTTGTTTCTGCTGGCTGCCATGTCCTATGACTCTTATGTGGCCATCTGCAAACCCTTGCATTATGCGACCATCATGAGCAGTAAAGTTTACAGGAGACTTATTTTTTGCTGTTGGTTGGTTGGATTGTTGGTCATAACCTCACCCCCCCCCCGCCCCCCGCCACAGACACACTTAGTATGGGGCTGAATCTGAAATTCTGTAATTTGAATGTCATTGATCATTTTCTCTGTGATGCTTCTCCCCTCCTGAAAATATCATGTTCAGAAACACGGTTCATGAAACAAACTGTTTTAATCTGTGCTGTGCTGACCCTCATTTTGACTCTTATTTGTGTAGTTTTATCTTATACTTGCATTATCAAGACAATTTTAGGATTTCCTTTTGCCCAGCAAAGGAAAAAGGCCTTTTCCACTTGTTCTTCCTATTTGATTGTAGTTTCCATGACCTATGGCTCATGCATGTTCACCATATGAATCCCACAGCAAAGGAAGAGGTGACTACTAATTACTAATAAAGTGGTTTACTGCTCACTTTTTCCATTTCGCCTATGTTAAATTCATTTATTATACACTGAGAAATAAGCAAGTGAAGAAAGCCTTCGACGATGCAATAAAAAAAAAATTCTTAAGGAAGTAAAATAAAATAGCAGTCTATAAATGAAAGTAAAATGAAAGGGGAATGGCTACTAGACCTCGAAGCTTGTAATTTTCTTTACCTTTTAGTAATCTGTATTTCAGTTACATTCTATTTCTCTGTTGCTCTTTAGATTTGCTTATATTGCACCTTAATCAACTTATTTCTTTCCTTTGGTATTTACTCTACTTCTTGTAGGAGATTTGTCTCAGTAAAAAAAATAAATAAAAGTATACTCCTCATTAACTTATTTGTAGGTAAATATAAGCCCATACAATTAAATTTTGTAATATAATAAAACCGCATTAGTCTCCCAGAAACTGGTAGCATAGTATTACTGATTATTGTACTCTCATGTGCATAAACACTATATAAATTAAATAAGTATTAAAATTTTGTAATAAAATACTGAATAGGATTAATTTGGGCATGATATAAGAATACAAGGATCAACTGAGAGGGAAATAGTTTGTTTTAACAACCTAGGTAAATACATTAAAAACAAAAAACATGCTGGATAAAATCGACAATTTTTTTAGTTAATTCTTATTCTTTTTAATTAAATTTATTAAGGTAACATTGGTTAATAAAATTATATAGGTTTCAAGTGTACAATTCAATAATATGTCATATATATTGTATTTATTGTTCACCACCCAAAGTTAAACTTTCTTCCATCACCTGTGGCACATGCATTTTCATCTATATGAATCCTACGGCAAAAGAAGAAGTGACTATTAATAAAGTGATTTCACTGCTCATTTCTTCTATTTTACCTGCATCGAACCCATTTATTTACACCTTGAGAAACAATCAAGTTAAGAAAGCCTTCAAGACTCAATCAAAAGAATTGTCTTGTCCTTAACTAAGTAAAAAAAATTTTTAAAACATCTTTAAACAAGGATAAATATCTACAGACTTTAATTTTTGAGTTTATAATCTTGTCTATTTTTTAATAATATATAATTGAGTTACATTAATTTTCTCAACATTTCTTTAATCTAGCTTCCATTGCTGCTCAAGCCATATTTGTATCTTCAGTTTTCAAACAAAGATCTGGTCATTTTGTATGTCAATTTAAAAAAAAAATAGTTTTGAAAATTAATTAACTTTTTACTATTTTAATATACATAAAAGTAATTAATCAGGAAGTTATAGGGTAAAATTCTTTGTAGCTTTACTCCAAATGTATACAATACTGATAGCTAAACACATGTAATAAGAGTAATTTTGTGTAAAGTGTTTAAAACAGATGAATAATCACATAATCTAAAATACACATGAAAGAAAACAGAGGAGCATATTACTATTATGAACATGCAGGAATAATGAATGAAATTTAATAAATATTTATTTGAATCTATAGCTAAAATCATTGCAAAGTTTTAAACAGAAGATGTCAGAATTATTCAACTAAAAGGAGAGCAATAATCTGTATAATAATTTGTAGATGCTCAGGAGATCATAGACTGAGGGATAGGAATAAGAGATTGAATTATGGATCACAAAGACCTAGATGTAAAGTCTCAGTATTAGTACATTGAGAGCACTTGGAATGACACAATAGATGCACCGTCAATGAAAGTTTGAATTAGAAAACTCAGCCATAAGAAAAGATGAAATACTGCTATTTGTGACATTGATAAATCTTAGATTACTGTACTAAGTGAAATAAGTCAGACAGAAAAAGTTGAGAACCACATGATTTCACTCATATGGGGATATAAAACTGAAAGCAACAAATGAACAGAACAAATGGAGACTCACCAACACGGGCAATAGTTTAGTAGTTATTCGAATATAGAGGGGGAGTGGAATAGGTATATAAGGGTAAAGGAGGGGTCAAATATATGGTGACAGAAGGAAATTTAATTTGGGGTAGTATACACACAATGCAATATACATATGATATATTATCAAATTGTACACCTGAAACCTATATAATTCTATTAACCAATGTCTTCCCGATAAGTTTAATAAAAAAACAAATAAATACTATTTAAAATAAAAAAAAAACTGTGGTCATTTTCACAGAAAGATTATATATTTTTTTCTGAAAACTATTTTCTGCTGCTGATAGAGCTACGAGTCAAGGAATAAACATTCCCCAGTATATTCAATAGCTTGTGCTTACCTCTTATACAAATTAAGCTTTTGTAGTTCAAATTCTGTCATAATGATCTAAATTATTAGATATAAAGAACTGAAAACTTTACATAAATATAATTCCTTGGAAATTAAGTTATTTATATCAAGTTAATTGCTATCTGGAAAGCAATGAAATGTCATTGCAAATTATTTGGAGCACCGAAAAAGTTGTAGTCAGAAGGAATTCTACTATCCTAAAATACTTATTATTTACAAAAATGTAAACTGGCCCCCAAAATGCAAACTTGCTCTAACTTATATTTATCCTAATAAATTTGAAAAAATAAAAAATGAATAAAGTAAACAGAAGATGTAACTTTCTATGGGTAGAAAAGAAATCAATTATATAAGGTAAAGAAATTCAAAAGTCAGTTTTTTGAAAAGTCCAATAGCACTTGCAATCTATATAATTTTAGTAACCAATGTCACTTCGAAATTTAATTTAAAGAAGTCCAATAGCAAAGATAACCCCAACCCAATGAAAACTATGAGTAAGAAGCAGAAATGCTCAATATTTTGTTGGAAAATCTTGAATATGCAATAACATAAAGAAACAAATTATCAGGGTAAATATGGGAAAGAATAAATAAAGCTACCACATTTGATTAATTTTGAAGCCTTATTCACATTTTGCTTTTCTAAAATGAATATTTGTCATACAATGGATGGCATCTACTATTGTTCATAATTTAATTGGCAATATAGTTTGTCTTTGCAATAATGCAAAATAGAATAATTGTATGTCTTATAATTGATGATGTATGAAAATTGACGGAAATGGCATATCTTTCTTTTTTATCCCAAGGACATTTTTATACATCTAGGAAACTCATAAAACTCAATAGTAGGAAACTAGTGGACTTAATAAGGGACTTTGGTATTCTAACTAAAAAATAGAAAATATTTAAAAATAAGTGGAGTGCTATAACAATAAGCGACAGGAAATCAATGAGCGAATATTACTTCAGCCATAATAGTCATAAAAATTTAATTACCAAGAAAATAAATTTAACATAAAAGTACAGTGCACATAAAAAGAAAGTGTAATGTCCATTAAAAGAATATTAAATATAATTAGAAAAAAAAGAGCAATCAATATTCTTGGTTGGAAAATTTTAATATGAGCATGTGTATGTGTGCATGTATAAATTATACATTACAGAAACATTTATTTATTTGTATGTAGTCACTAAGCATGTAGAATATTTAAAAAAGACAAATTTTAATGCAAGTTATCTGAAGAGGAAACTAAGTGATGCAATCAGAAAGAAGAACAGGTAGAATGAAACCAAAAGAAATCAAAGTGACGCAATGATCATACAATCCCACTTGTGAAGGTTTGAGTATATATCTCATTAGATGTCAAGAAAGAAACATTTTTTTTTTTCAGATAAATTTCCATTTACAAAATGGTAGAATATCAAATTTCTGTTACTAAGTAAAGAATTATGTAGCAGTTTTTTTTATTAACACTAGTTCAGTAAAAATAAATTAAAAATGCAAAAAAGAAAACCCCTTAGAATGTGCAACTGTTATACATTTCACAATGGAATATTATTCAGGCATAAAAAGATGGAAATTATGTCATTTGCAGCACATGGGTGTAACTTGAAGGCATTATGTTAAGTGAAATAAGACAAAGAAAAACACGTACTGCATGATCTTATTTGTGAAATCATAAACAAAACAAAACAAAACAAAAAACAAACCTCATAGTAAGAGGGTTCAGATTTGTGATTATAAGAAGCAGGGGTGTGAGGGGATTGGATGATTAGATGAAGGTGGTTGGGAGGTGCAAACTTCAGTTGTAAGATGACTAAGTCCTGGGGATGTAGACAGAACATGATGACTATTGTTAAAACTGCTGTATAGTATATTTGAAAGTTGTTAAGAGAGTAAATCCTAAGAGTTCTCATCATAAGAAAACACTTTTTTTTTTTTCCTGTTTTTGTGTCTCTGAGATTATGGATGTTCACTAAACTAATTGGCTAATCACTTCATAATATATGTAAGTCAAGTCATTATGCTGTATACCTTAAACTTATATAGAGTGCTGTACGTCAATTATACCTCAATAACTGGAAAAAAAGAAACATAAATTTCCCATTACAAAAAGAAAAACCTATAAAAAGAAAATCTCTCTAAACTCAAAGCAAGCAGAAAGAAGGAAATAAAAAGATTAGAGTGGATGTACATGAAATAGAGAACAGAACAATATTAGAGTAAAATCGATGAAAAACCAAAATTTAGTTATTTCAACAAAATTGAAAAATATTTAGTTGCATTAAACGAGATAAAAAAAGAAAGGACTCAAATTTCTAAAAGAAAAGAAATCAATAAACCTGACAAAAAAGAACAACTATAAGGAAATACTAAGAACAACTATAACCTGTTAGGTAATGTAGATGAAATAGACAAATTCCTAGAAAGACATGAATCGACAAACTTGACTCAAGAAGCAGTAGAAAATCGTAATAAATTTATAACAAGAAGAGATATTGAATTAGTAATCAAAAAACATCCAAAAAACAAACCCAAGGCCTTGATGTCTTCCATGGTAAAGTTTTCCAAATGTTTAAAGAAAAATTAATACAAATCTTTCACAAACCCTTGGATAAAATAGAAGAGAAAACATTTCCCAATTAATTCCATGAGGCTAGCATTACCATGATCCCCCAAACAGACATATATACATTGAAGTGAACTATATACCTTATGAATATATATTCCTTATGAATATAGATATGAATATCCTCTACAAAATACTTGCAAACCAAACCCAGAAACAATAACAAAAAAATTATACAGTATGTATAATATAGAGATATGTATCCCAAGTTTACAAGGTCAATTTAGCATCTAAGAATCAATGAATGTATCATACTATCTTAATAAAATAAAGGATAAAAAACATGATTATCTGAAGACACATTGAAAGTGGCGGTAAATTCAACACCCTTTCACAAAAACACTCAAAAATCTAAGAATAGGATTTCCTCGATCTAATAGAGAGCATCTACAGATAACTCCATAATTAATAGTGAGAGATTGAATGTTTTCCCCCTAAGATTAGTAACATCAATAAGACGTCTTTTCTACCACTTCTATTCAACTCTGTAGTGTAGGGTTTTTTTTGTTGTTGTTTTCGTTTTTTTTTTTTCTTTTACCAGAGAAACTAGAAGAAGATTTAAAAAAGAAGTGAATAAAGAGACAGGAACAAAAGAAGTGAAACTATCTATTTGCAACTGACATGACCTTGCATATAGAAACTCTACAACATCCCCCCAAAACTATTAGAAATAATAAGTTCAGCAAGTTTGGAGGAAACAAGGTCAATCACCAAAATTAATTGCATTTCTATACATTGGCAATGAGCAATTTGAGAATGAAATCAAGAAAACAATTGCATATACAATAACATTGAAAAGAATAATAGACTCATAAATATAACAAATTAAATATAAGATTTATACAGTGAAAACTAGTTACAGAGTATCATTGAAAGGAATTAAAAAAAAACTTTAATTAAAGAAGATGTGGACTAGAAGACAATATTGTTAAGATACCAATTAATCTATAGATTCACCTCAATCCCTCTCTAAATCTCAGCTGACACTACAATCAAATGGAAATGCAAAGGAACAACATAAACCAAACAATCTTGGAAAATAAAAAATCAGAGGACTCACACTTCTTAATTTCAAATCCTACATTAAAGCTACAGTAATCAAAACAGCATCTTCCATGAGTATAGGTATTCAGACCAAAAAATTGGAGGAACCAGAAGTAAACCCTTTCAACAAGAGTACCAAGATAATCCAATGAGGAAAGAATAACTTTTCAACAAATGGTACTGAAACAACTATATATCCACATATAAAATTTTGAAGATGGACTCCTAACTCACAATGTATGCAAAAGTTAACTCAAATAGATCAAAGACCTAAATTTAAATGCTAAGAGTATAAAACCCTTAGAAAAGTACATTATATATTTGTAGCCTTGGATTAAGCAATGGTTTCTTAGATATAATACCAAAAGTACAAATGACCAAAAAAACAAAAACAAAAAACAAACAACAAGAATCCACAAATGCATAAATAGGCTTCATAAAATTTAAAACTTCTGTGCTTCAAAGAACGCCACTAAAAAATGGAAAGACAATCCACAGAATGGGAGAAATGCTTACAAATCACATATCTGATAAGGGACTTGTATACATAAAAGACTTTATATATATAGTTTTATATATGTAAAAGGTTCTATAAATGTATAAATATAAATATATATAGAAACTTGAACAACTAAAACACAAACAACTTTTTAAATAGGTAAAGAATTCGAATAGACATTTATACAAATAAGATATATAAATGGCTAACATGCACTTGAAAAACTACTCAACATCCTTAGTGATTAAGGAAATGCAAATCAAAACCACAATGAGATGCCACTTCACACCCACTAGGGTGGGTAAAATAAAAAAGACAGACAAAATAAGTGCTGACCAACATTGTATTGAAATAATCTTTGCTGATTATTCACAACATAGTGCAGCCACTTTGGAACAATTTTGTAGTTTCTTAAAAATTAAACAGAGTAACCAAATGACTCAGCAATTCTACTCTTTAGTATTTACCAAAGACAATTGAAAATACGTGTACACACAAAAATTTTAACCTGAATGTTCATAGCAGCATTGTTCATAATAGCCCCAAAGTGGAAACAACTCAAATGTCTATCATTGGATGAATGGATAAACAAAGAGTGATATATCAATACAATGAAATATTATTTGGTAAGAAAAGGAATGAAGAACTGATACATGCTTTAACATGAATAAACCTTGAAACACTATGTTAAATGGAAGAAGCCAGTGACAAAAGACCTATTATTGCATTTATAGGAAAAATCCAGAATTAATAATTCCACAGAGACAGAATATTGATTATTGGTCACAAACAATTGGAAACAGGAGGGATTGGAAGTGACTGTTAATGATTTTCTTTTGGGGAAGGTAAAAATGTTCTAAAATTAAATAATGGTGATAATAACAAATGTTATCAATATACTAAAACCCACCAAATGGTGTACTTTAAAGAGGTAAGTTATATGAAATCCACTCTTTTAAATAAAGCTTTAACTTTAAAAAATGAGTTATTTATACATGCAATAACAAGGAGAAATTTCAAAAAGAATATGCTAAGTGAAAAATGCCAGGCTCAAAAACATAGTTATTATTCAACTCATATAAAACTCTAGAAAACACTGACTTTTTATAAACTGAATCTATAATGACAAAAAGTAGATGGCTGGTTGCTAAGAACTGAAGATAGGGTGAATGCTAAGAAAGGACATGAAGGAGAAACTTTGGGTGGAGATAGAAATATTCTCCTTTTATTGTGGTTCTGGTAATAGAGGTGTACACATTTGTCAAAACTCGTCAGACTGTACAATTAAAATGAATACATTTTATTCTATGTAAATTATACTTAAAAAATTCTGAAACCCAACCTTGATCCACAGTAGTCCTTAGTTAAATCAAGGTAATAATCTTCATACTCTATAAAAAAAAAGATGCTAATTAATAACATGAATTTATATCCAAAGACACTTGGATATTCTTAATTTGAATGGAAATTTTAATTACGTTACCTAATACATTAGTATATTATAATTATAAAATAAACATTCAATTTCTGGAGAAATTTTTCTTCTATCCATTATTCTGACAACATTTCAAAAAATCCTTATTGTAGATCTTTTAATAATTGTGAAAAATGAAAAAGAATTTAAAATAATTCAGAAGAGACTAAATAGACTGCTGGATAACCATAGAACTACATTTTTAAAACAGTGAAACATTGTAAAGAGCATACATTCACAAGAACAAAGTGTGATTTAAACTCTGATGGTACACTAATACAATGGATTATAATTGAATAAAATTAAAATGATTCAT
Organism: Rousettus aegyptiacus; assembly: GCF_014176215.1. Lineage (NCBI taxonomy): Eukaryota > Metazoa > Chordata > Mammalia > Chiroptera > Pteropodidae > Rousettus > Rousettus aegyptiacus. Next base: position 126,880,206 of record NW_023416295.1, read on the forward strand.
GCCAATAATTATCAGAATAAGACTAGATTCACATATATCTAAATACAAAATAGCATGTGACAGGTATATATCTCAATATATGTTTTTAAATTAATGTTATACATTTGTAAATATTACATGTGATATATATGGGCATATTTATAAGAAGAAAAGCATGGAAAGATATGTTTCAAAATACCTACATTTGTTATTTTTGTAAAAGTTATTTTCCTTGTTTTTTGCCCAATATTTTCCTATGTTTGTTTATTTTACCAATTGTCTTAGAAATATGTAATTTATTCATTTTATAAATATTTATAAAAGAGAAAAAGTAGATCTATGACCTTTTGAATACCTTATATGATAGGGGTTAATGAAAAGAAACACAACTAGCTATTTTATTAGATTCTTATTATTTTCCTACCAGTCTCTTTTAAGTGATTGTGATGTTTTTGCTTTTCTCTAAAGGCTGTGTCCCCACTATTACTGTGTTGTTCGTCCCCCACCCCGCCAAGTTCATTACACAAATAATTCATTAGTGATTTTGAACATGATCACCAAGGTCCCTTTTGTTATCTGTTGCAGATTGACAAAAAAATAACGAGATTGAAAACGGAAAATTCTCTCCCTCAGAGAAGATAATTCAGAACATCACCTCTTCTAAAGCTACTGGAAGTTTCTCTTTACTAGATCTTTTTTTTTTTTAGTGATACAGAGTAAAATAAAATATTTCCTGGGCTTATGACAGCACTTCCATCTTGAAGAAGTTTATACAATTGACTGAAGATAATAACTCAAGTCATTCAAGGCTTCTGTCACTGTAGGTATGGATTCATTTGTTAATGAGCAGAAACTGTCATAGGTTTTCAACATGACATTCATTTTCAAATTTGTGGCTGTGCAAATGCAGTCAAACAACTCATTGAGGGATGCTATGCCTAACTGCTAGAAGTATAGATATGATAGATTCTTTTTTTCTGTTATATTCTCTTTTGGTAAGTTTGGTAAGATTTTCCCTGACTGTATAAAACAGAGATGTGAATTTTAATGTGAATATCAATGAAATGTTATTTTTAGAATGTATTTTTTTTATTCTGTGATATTTTTTATACAAGAATAAGTATGAAGTCATCTAAAGGTAGTATAACTTGAGGGACACAAAGAAGCAATACCTCCATGACAGAAAAAATAAATTGACAACTTGAGTAACATTGGATCATCTCATTAGAAATCAAAATTTTTAAATCTTTTGTATATAATATAAACAGTAATCAGTCAATAATAATCCAGAAAAATTCATTACTCAACACCTGCATTGTAATATAGGCGTTCTCACAGAAACATGTTTTAATGACTAGAAGAAAAAGTAATTTTTTGACTGAATACTATGTAAAGTGAGTTGGGCTGCATAGTTTCCACAGAGAAGCACAGAGAGGGAGGAGGGATGCAGAAATAATCTTTTGCTGCACCTGAAGATGATCCATGCGAATTTGTGGTGTAAACCTACCTTCCGTGGAAGCATCCTAGCTCTCAAGCAAACCAGGAGCAAGTCCATGTTCCTTCTCGGTGATAGTGACTCTCATTCTTGAGATTCAACTCTGGAACTTACATACATGATCAGAGCTGAGACTGACCCTATCTCAATATGGAGGGAATATTATAAAGCGATATAGTGAAAAATTTCACATAATACACAAATTGGAGGCTCTAGCACAAATTGCAGAATTTTTTGGGGGGAAACACTGATTCAGTTTTTTTTTTTTTTAAATGTTTGAAAGTCTGAGGTAGTATTTGATTTGCATTAGTTGAAGAAAAAAATCTGTAGACAACATATTGCCAGAAATTTAGAAGGTCAAAGTTCCTGGCTTCTGGTTTTCACACCATACTGAGAGATGCCTCAGGAAAGCCAAAGGAATATCAATGAACATACAACTATTCCTCTGATTAGCCAATATAGCTGGGGGGGGGGGAAGGCAACTATCACTTTTTCAGGAATAAAGGTAATGGATGTAATCTGAGTAGTGCTATTTCCAAAAGAGAGGAAAGTAGACAGAAAGAAAAAAAAACTTCAGAAAAGATCAAAAAGCAAAAGCTTTGGTACATATATACAATGGAAGAAGAGATGAAATACTGCCATTTGCGACAACATGGATGGACCTCAAGATAATCATGACAGACAGAAAAAGTTGGCAATCATATGATATCACTTATATGTGAGATATAAATCTAAAAGCTACCAATGAACAGGACAAACAAAGACTCATGGACATGAATTATAGACTAGTGGTTACCAGAAGGTTGGGGGTGGTGGAGAAGGGGGAAGGTAGACAATTTAAGGGGGTCAAATTTAAGCGTGTAGGGGGTGGTTGATGTAAGTAAAGGGGATCAAATATATAGTAGGTGAAGGAAACTTGACTTAGGGTAGTAAACATACAATAGAATGTACAGATGTCAAATTATAATGTATAGCTGAAAATTATATAATTGTATTAACCAATGTTGCTCCAATAAACTCAATTTTTAAAAAGTCAAAAAAAAAAAAAAGGTCAAAAAGGTAGACTCAGAATAGAGCGAATTAAATTTAAAGATATTCTAGAAAAATCTGGGGTAATTTTTATTTGTCTTTCTAGCTTCAATTTTGTAATCTTCTTGCTCACCATTAAGAAAATGTATAGATATCATAAGATTGGGAGACATAGGAGTTCTGGCCAGTCAGAGCAAAGAGAAATAGAATAAACAATCCTAAAATATGTGTGGAACCAAAAAGGACCTCACACAGCCAAAGTGATCTTGAGAAAGAAAAACAAAGCTGAAAGCATCACAGTTCCTGATTTCAAACTATAATACAAAGTTATAGTAATCAAAACAGTATGGTATTGGCATAAATACAGCAATATAGATCAATGGAACAGACTAGAGAGCTCAGAAACAAACCCACAAATATGGTCAATTAATTGAAGAAAAGAAGCCAAGATATACAATGAAAAAGGACAGTTTTTTTCAGTAAGTGGTGTTGGGAAAACTGGACAGCCACATGCAAAACAGTGAAACTAGACCACTATCTTATACTGTACACAAAAATTAACTCAAATGGAGTAAAGACTTGAATGTAAGACCTGAAACCATAACACTCTTAGAAGAAAGCATAGGCAATAAATCCTTGACATCGGCCTTGACAATGATTTTTCATATTTGAAATCAAAAGCATAGGCAATAAAAGCAAAAACAAACAAGTGGGACTGCGTCAATTAAAAGTCTTTTGCACAGCAAAGAAAACTGTCAATAGGGAATCAACTAATGGGAGAAAATATTTGCCAATCATGTATCTAGTAAGGATTTAATATTCAATGTATATGGAGAACTCATACAACTTAATATCAAAAAGAAAACCATTGATTAAAACATGGATAGAGACATTTCTCCAAAGAGGATATACAGATGGCCATGAAGTACATGAAAGGTGCTCAACATTACTAATCACCATGGCAATACAAATCAAAACCACAATGAGATATCATCTCACACCTGTTAGAATGGTCATTACCAAAAAGACTAGAAATAACAACTGTTGGAGATGTGGAGAAAAGAAAACCCTTATATGCTGTTGTAGGGAATATAAATTGGTGTAGCCACTAGTAAAAACAGTATGAAAATTTCTAAAAAATTAAAAATAGAACCACTGTCTGACCCATCAAGTTCATTTCTGGGTATTTATTTGAAGGAAACAAAAACTAATTTGAAAAGATTTATGGAACCCCATATTCACTGCAGTATTATTTGTAATAGCCAAGACATGGCAACAAGCTATGTGTGCAGCAATGGAAGAATGGATAAAGAAAATGTTTTATACACATATAACTAGATAGATAGATGATAGACACATACATATTTACAATGGAATATTTCAGCCATATAAAAGAAAGAACTCTTGCTATTTGCAACAGCGCAGATGAACCTCAATGGCATTAGGCGAAGTGAAAAAGTCAGAGAAAGATAAGTACTATGTGATTTCACTTATATGTGGAATCTAAAACAAACCAACCAACAAGGAAACTGAACTCATAGATACAAAGAACAGTTTTCCAGAAGCTGAGTACGAGGAGTAGGTGATGGGTTAAGGGAGTCAAAAGGTACAAATCTCAAGTTATAAAATAAGTCTGTCCTGAGAATGTAATGCACAGCATGGTGACTATGTTAATAATATTCTATAGTACATTTTAAAGTTGCTAAGAGAGTAGATCTTAAAATTTTCATCACAAGAAAAAAATATATAACTATATGTGATAACGAATATTAACTAAACTACTATGATAATAATTTCACAATTCAGTAAATACAAGTATCAAATCATTATGTTGTACATCTGAAACTAACATAATGTTATATTTCAATTATATCTCAATAAAATTTTTAAATTTGAAAAAATGCTATTTAAAATAACATGAGATGAAAAATATGTTGAACAAAAATATTCATAAATATTAGGGAAAGACTATATAACTTTATCATTTATTCACTAGAAAGCAAAAATAATATCATTTTGACCAAGAAAATACAGTTTTGACAATTATTATAACAAGCATGCAAAATTCTTTTTATGAAAAATGTCCTGTTTTGAATTTTTTTATTATAAAAATTTGGTGGTTTCCAATCTCAGGAGCTTCCAGGACAAAATTTGAAACAGGTCCCCAACCACGGAGGGAAAGGAGGGACCTAAGAAAGAGGCAGACCCTTCCAGATTGGTAAATGACAGGTTTAATAAGCAAGGAGATTTATATACGAAGTTCATCTTGGGGGGCCTCAAGAGGAGCAGATTTCTACACCTGCCCACCAGAATCTTAAAAGTTTACATAGCGGCCTTATCTGAGTTCAGGCATATGCGCCATCCAGATGGTCTCAACAACACATTGCTTTCTCAAGGCTGTGTCTTGGAAAATGACTCCCACTGTAGGAAAGGTGGGCAGAATGTACATTCCAGGGATGGAGGTGGAGGATGAGGAGCCTCTGATTGCCCAAGTTTAGTTTGCTGTCAACCAGTAGCCACATCCTCTCAAACCTCCTCCAACAAAAATGGATGTAAAACTAACTTTATGTTAAGCATCAGTTAACTGATGATAACATACTTCAAGAGCAATTGCTTTTTCATTTTACATTATTATTTTTTGCTTTATTGAGTTATAATTGAAAAGTAAAATTGTAAGATATTTAAAATGTACATCATTATATATACATGTATCTAATAAAAGGATTCCTCTCATCTAGTTAATTAGCACATTATCACTATGTACAGTGATGAGAACACTTGAGTTCTACCCTGTTAGCAAGTTTCAATTATACAGTACAGTGTTATCGCTATAGTCACCATATTATCCCTTAGAACTTCAGACATTATTCTCTTATAGCTGAAAGTTTGTACTCTTGTACCAACCTCTTTCTAATTTGCCACCCCCAAGTCCACTAGTTCCTGGCAACCACTTTTCTACTCTCTGTTTCTGAGTGTCACTTTTTTTATTTTTAGATTCCACATAAAAGTATTATCATGCAGTATTTGTATTTCTGTCTGACTTATCTCACTTATCATAATGCCTTCAAGTTCCAATCATGTTGCAAATGGCGAGATTTCCTTCTTTCTGATGGCTGAATAATATTCCACTGTGTGTGGGATATATGTGTGTGTGTGTATGTATGTGTATATATATAATATATGTGTATGTATATATATCACATCTTTTTATCCATTCATGTGTTGATGGTCACTTAAGTTATTTCCATCTCTAGACTATGGTGAATAATTCTACAATGAACATAAGAATGCAGATATCTTATTGATATCCTATTATCATTTACTTTGGATATATACCTCAGAATGAGATGGTTAGATTATATGGTAGTGTTATTTTTACATTTTTTAGGAACCCTCATATTGTTTTCCATAGTAACTGCACTAATTTACATTCCCATCAACAATGCACAGGGTTAACTTTTTTCCATATAGCCACCAACACTTGTTATTTCTTGTCTTTTTTGTGATAGCCATTTTAAGAGGTGTGAGGTGATATCTCATTGTGATTTTGATTTGTGTTTCCCTGATGATTAGTGATGCTGAACACCTTTTTGTATCCCTGATTATTTGAATATCATCTTTGGAAAAATGTCCATTCAGCTTGTCTGCCCATTTTTAACTTGAATTTGTTTGGGTTTTTCATTACTGAGTTGTGTGAGTTCCGTATATAGTTTGAATATTAACTTCTTATCAAATACATAATTGGCAAGTATTTTCTCCCATTCATTTTGTTGATGTTTCTTTTGCTGTGCAAAAGCTTTTTATTTTGATGTAGTCCACTTATTTATTTATTTTTTCTGTTTTTGTTTTTTTTGTCTGTTTTTAGTGTTAAGTCCAAAAAAAAAAAAAAAAAATTCATTGCCTAAACCAATATCAAGGAGCTTACCTCCAAGATATTCTTCCAAGAGTTTTAAATTTCAGGACTTACATTCAAGTCTTCAACCCATTTTGTACATGGGGGAAGGTAGAGATCCAGATGCGTTCTTTTGCATTTGACAATCCAATTCTCATAACATCATTCACCTGAGAGACTGTCTTTTCCCATTGTACATGCTTGGCTCCTTTGTCATAAATTAATTGACCAGAGGAGCACGGAAAATTTAAACAGACATGACTTTATAGTAAATTAACTTTAAAGCCTGATGGAACATTAAGATATTGAACATAAATAAGGTGACAAATGTTTGGAAGTTTAAGAATATTAATGTGCGTGTATTATATATATGTGTACATATATATGCAGTGTCATAAAAATTATGTTATTTATTTTTAAATAGTACCTATAAATATATTGATACATTTGAAGAAAAAAAATCTGGAAGTTTGATACTATATTGACACAGATATGATTTTACATTTTTTTCCTTTTATTGTCTAAATAAAATTTTCCAAATTTAATGTTATTCTTAAAACAAACCAGTAAATGAGAAATGTGATTTCTTTATGATTCTCCCACAGTGGTATGTCTTATACTATGTGACAGTAAAAAGGAAGTAAATTTGTGTTTTGCAACCAGATTCTTTTTGTTTCCTACTGGCCTTTATCTGCTGCTACATCCTTCTATTTCGAAGGACATTGACTCCAAAAAAGCCATTGTTAGGCTATTTTTTTACCTCAATTTTATTACTCAGAAGATTCATTAGTGGCTTTGTTCCAGGGTCTCCAGAGACACTTTGTTTTTTTCACTTAGTTGCATTTTTATTAAATAAAGCAAATTGTCAAGCTAGAAATAGTAAATGTGCTCATAGCCCTGAATGACCATATAGCAACTTTCCTAAAACTGAAGAAGACTCCTGACATTCCACAATCCTCACATTATATTATTATTATTTGATTTTTTTTGGAAGGGGCTTATAATACTACAACAAGGAATTCCTGTTATTGGTTGAAGATGGATACATTTGAGAGGTCTATGCATCTTAGAGTTGTTGCGAATATGACAGTGGATGCATAAGCAAAGATGACCAGAAGTTCATATGAAAATCTATATTCCACCTACCATTTTCAATTTAGGAATTTTTTTTTTTAGGAGTTTTAAGAGTTCATGTTTTTAAACAACCAACAGAAACTATGATTGACAGTATAACAGTAAGTGAGATAAAATTTGTTATTTTAATTATATTTGCTTTTGTGTAATTTGTGTTTTATTATACTCTGGAAAACATATTTTATCTATTTTTAAATTGGAAATGTAAATGACAATTTCTATATTTGGTAAAGCACACATATCGTCACTGTTTTAGAATGCAGTTCTTTGCATATATAAATGTCATTTTCTGGGAGATTTTTGTGCACAAAACTATATGGGGATTTAAAAGGATTAAAATTGGATAGTTATCCAGAAATATATTACCTATATCATCAACCTCATATTAAACAATAAAATATATATTCACATAATTGTGTAAACATACTTACTAATCTCCCAAAAGAATGACACATTGACCAAAGTTGCATCACCTCATTAGAGATCCCTGTCCTCATTTCAAACATATCTTTTGAAAGTAGAATCAACAAAAACCAGTTAGTCACATTTCGCTATGATCTATTTTTTAAATCTGGTTTTATTGTGTTCTGTGATAACTTAGAGGAAAAAAACTAGATGGCTAAGTAAATTTTCTCTGTGATATGATGCATGTATTGCCTGAGATATTAGAAAAGATTATAGGAAGGTGGAAAATGGACAGAAGAAATCTTTCTCTACATCTCAATTTGGTCTAATATAGTCATTAAATGTATCTCCAATTGTTTCAGCGTATTCTGTTAGGCAAATCATGAGCCTACTTTAGTTCTTTTTCTTATGTTGGGTACTGTAACCCTGAGTTCCTAACTATATTGTCTACTTAGATAATCAGAGCTGACCTAGTAGAACAACTCATTACACATAAAAGTGAGTCCACATACAAATAGATTGGGGTCTTCAGAGGAAACTTCATAATTCACCATTTTAGGAAAATTTCAAACTTAGCAATGCTAATTTTAAAATAAAAATATTTGAGTCCCTACTAATGTAATCAACTGTCTATACTTTAAAACAATCTGGGGAAGAGCTATTACTCATAATCAAAAAAGTTCATGCCCTCTGGATTTAATGTCCTATAGAGAGATAGATGCTCTCAGTGACAAAATTGCATCAACAGAATTTTACTGGAAGACAGAGCAAAGGAAGGCAGTTTCTCTTTTATCTATATGAAGATAATAAATGAAAGCAGGAAAATTGATCCTATTTGAAAGCAAAAGAAAAAAATCGAACAACAGATTCTAACATAGAAAATTTAATTCAACAAAGTTGATATCCAAGTGCTTTGAATTATAAGTCCAAATAGAAAGAAAAATAGCTTTGTGTTTGGAAAACATATATAGATAAATTTATTTAAAAACACTTTTTAAACAATTTATTTAATTTATTGAAGTGACATTGGTTAGTAAAATTATATAGGTTTCAAGTTTACAATTCAATAATATATCACTTATATCTTGCATTGTGAGTTTATTGGAGAGTTGACAACATGTTTGGAGCTGTGTTAGTTGTATGGTGAGAAAAGATACATTCCATGATCCCCATAAATTGGTATTCTTTCATAAGTGATAACTTGTAGAAAAACTTGTTTTCTATGGGAACACAGTGGCAAGGATTAGAGATACTATAGTCATCAGACTTGCAGGAAACTTTCCAAAGGACTTAAAAGTAAAGTTGAAAACCAATGGAAGAATAGAAGTTACTCAAGTGAGCTGAAGACAGAGAACAGATGTTCTATGAGAAATGTTTATTAAAATGCCTATCACATGGAATGCACTCAATAAATGTATTACATTATGTTTATCGAAAGGAACAGATTAAGAGGAAGAGGAGGAAGAATGATAGAGAAGATTATGAGTTTTATTTGTGATATAGTGGGCTTGATGTCCATGTGAAATGTTCAAATAGATACGTCAGGTTGCATCAGAGAATCAGAAAGGGCTATTACAAAAATATATAGATTTAGTAATAATCACCTGAAGATGGTATTTCAAAACATAGAAAGTGACAAAAATAAAGAGGCAATCTTAGTATGGTGAAAAGTCAAGAGATATGAAGAAATCCCTAAGAGATAGATAAAAAGGTCAGAGAAAATATTATCTGTAATATCTTTGAAGCTTTTGATCATATTTCATAAAAGCATAAATGTATACTATACATAAGTATAAGTATATTATGCATTAAGACGGTCCATATTCTGCACCCCCATGAATTGTAAGTAACTATTTAGGGACGGAAAAAACCTTCAAAGGAGGTCTTGTAAGAATGGAGCTAAAAAGTGTGTGTGTGTGTGTGTGTGCGTGTGTGCACGCGCATGTGCACACACGCATGTGTGCTCACACACACTTTATAGAATTTTGAGGTGTTCAGGGAGAAAACATTTGTATGAAATAAACAAATATAAAAAAATTCTTTAATCATAGAGCTGGAACAGAGACTTCAAGTAACTACACAATGTGCATAGAAAACTCAAGTTGCCTGACATATATTAACACTTAAAAAAGGAACAATGCCCAAGCAAATACATCAAACAGAGTTCTTGAAAGTCAAGACATTTTGCACCTATGAAAAGACAGACCCGAAGAAGTCAAAAGTAGCCCTTATGGATTGTAAATATTTTTTAATAATAAATTTTTAAAACCTGAATGTGATTGATTTCATCCTTTTAAAAATAATCTATAATAAAATGTCTCAATGTTACATGCAGATATAATAGAGGAGGTGACTATGAGAAATGGCACAGTAACAACATTCATTCTTCTGGGACTGACAGATGACCCTCAGCTGCAAGTGCTGATTTTTATCTTTCTCTTTATCACCTACATGCTGAGCATAACTGGAAACCTGACTATCATCTCCCTCATTTTACTGGATTCTCACCTTAAAACAGCCATGTACTATTTCCTACAAAATTTCTCCTTCTTGGAGATCTCATTCACATCTGCTTGTATTCCCAGATACTTGTACAACATAGCAACGGGTGACAAGGTCATTAACTACAATGCCTGTGCCAGTCAAGTATTTTTTACCGACCTCTTTGGTGTAACTGAATTTTTTCTCTTAGCTGCTATGTCCTATGACCGCTATGTGGCCATCTGCAAACCCTTATATTATGTGACCATCATGAGCCGCACAGCCTGCAGAAGACTTGTCTTTTGTTGTTGGGTAGCTGGTCTATTTATTATAATCCCCCCACTGAGCCTAGGCCTAAACCTGGAATTTTGTGATTCTAATGCTATTGATCATTTTATCTGTGATGCTTCGCCCCTCCTGAAAATCTCTTGTTCAGATACTTGGTTCATGGAACAAACTGTTATAATGTGTGCTGTGGTGACCCTCCTCATGACACTTCTGTGTGTAGTGCTGTCCTACATTTACATCATCAAAACAATTTTAGGATTCCCTTCTGCCCAGCAAAAGAAAAAAGCCTTTTCTACTTGTTCTTCCCACATGATTGTGGTTTCAATCACCTATGGCAGCTGCATCTTCATCTATATCAAACCTTCAGCGAAGGAATCAGTGGTTATTAACAAGGGTGTGACAGTGCTCACTACTTCTATTGCTCCAGTGCTGAATCCTTTTATCTACACACTGAGGAACAAGCAAGTCAAACAAGCCTTCAATAACACAATCAAAAAAATCATGATATTTTCCAAGAAGTAAGAGAATGTGGAGCTAAATGAACACATATAATGAACTCATCAAATTCCATCATCGGGTTAGATTATTCAAAACAGTCTCATTTATCCTGCTCTAGTGACATCTTCCTCATAAATTTCTTTAAGTTCCTTCCATAAACAGGAATGTTAATAGCTTTTTAAATTTAAATCCTGGCCTCACCTCTAAATTAAGAATACAAAAAAAAAAAACTAAGATAAAACAGAAGTATATTTGCAAATGAGAAATATTAAAAAAGAAATACATAGGTTAAGAAATGTTTACATTACCAGTAAAAAAATCAGTAATGGTTGCTATTGTTTCATTCAATCCAAAGCTTTCAAATGATTTATTTATTGAGTCACTTAAGAAATATATATTGGGTGCTTTTTTGGGTGCAGGTACTGTTTTAAACACCAAAAATAGAAGAGAGAACAAACTAGTAAAAACTTACTCTTATGTAACCTTAGTAGTAAACAGGACTGATTCTATGTAAAGGAAAGAAAAAATGGTTAACTTGCCCTTAAAAATTTTTTTCTTAAAAGGAAATTACAAACCTCATAATGGAAAAACATCTAAAATATTAAAACTTAGAAATTATATCTGTATATCTATCAAGTTAATAATAAGAAAAACTTTTTAAAATTTAACTTTATTATTATTTTATTAAGGTCTTTTATTTTATTTTTTTCACTCTCTCGTGCCATGAATTCATAGGGAATGGGCTCCAGCAGCTCAGGTTCCTTTCCATTAGTTCTCACAAAGTGTGCTTCTCTGGGTGGAGCAGGCTAGCGCTTCAGCTGAACCCAGGTAACTTTCTCTTTGGATTCCTTCCTTTTTTGATCATTTTCCTTCACATGTTTCAGGAAGCTATCTCAGTTCTTGGAGTGCTTAATATGCTCAGTATGTACATTAATTCTCTTGGCAAGAATCTTGCCCTTAACTTGTTTACAACAAACCAACAGCATACTGGATAGCATTGTAAATTCTTTCGGTTTTGCCAGGGTAACATTTGTGGGGCATTCCTTTGTGAACAATACCCAATATATCACCTTTCTTATAGATTCACATATATGTAGCCAAAGGAACAACTCCATGCTTTCTAAAAGACTTAGAGAAGATATAGTGGGTACCACTCCTCTTTCCCTTTGTGCTGGTCATTTTGGCGAATTACTGGAAAATGGTGACTCTGGTCAAAAAGAAAGCTTTAACTTTATTTTTAAAAAATGTTTTTATTATGATGACATTGGTTAACAACATCCAGTAAGTTTCAGGTGTACAATTCAACAGTAAGGCGTGCGCGCGCACACACACACACACACACACACACACACACACATTGCATTAGGTGTTCACTGCCCATAAATAGATTTCTTTCTGTCACCACATATTTGACCCCTTTTACTTCATTTGACTCCCTTATTCTTCCTCCCACCCTCCCTCCCCTCTGGTAATCACTAGTTTATTGTCCATGTCCATGAGTCTCTGCTTGTTTGTCCTGTTCGTTTGTTGTTTTTAGGTATATCCAACATATAAATGATATCACATGATTTTCAACTTTTTTTGTCCAGTTTATTTTGCTAAGCATGATTTTATTAAGGTCCATCCATATTGTCGAAAATGGCAATATTTTATCTCTTTTTATGGCTGAGTAATATTCTATTGTATATATACATCACAGCTTCTTTAGCCAATTGTCTATTGTAGGTCACTTCAGTCCAGTTGTTTCCATGTCCTGGCCACCGTGAATAATGCTGCTATGAACATCAGTGTGCAGATATCTTTTTGGATATGGGTTTTCAAGTCTTTAGGGGTAAATATCCAGTAGAAGGATTGCTGGATCGTATGGTAGGTAGATAGATTCTTAGTTTTTTGAGGAAACTCCATACTGTTTTCATAGAGACTGCACCAATTTGCAGTGTATGAGGGCACCTTTTTATCCACATCTTCTCCAACATTTGTTATTACTTGTCCTGTTGATAATAGCTATTTTAACAGGTGTGAGATGGCATCTCATTGCGGTTTTGATTTGCATTTCCCTAATAGCTGACGATGTTGAGCATCTTCTCATGTTTGTTGGCCTTTCTATGTCTTCTTGGAAAAACTTTTAAATGTTATAAGCTTTTCTCAGAAAAATATATGAAGTTATACTAAGCAAAATAAATCAGACAGGAAAATTTGAGAAACATTATTTCACTCATATGTGAGATGTAAAACTGAAAGCAACAAATGAACAAGACAAACAAACAGAGACTTAAGGACACTGACAACAGTTTAGTAGTTACCAGAGGAAAGCAGGGGAAGGGAGGAGGTAGATAAAAGCAAAGAGGGACACATGTATGGTGACAGAAGGGGATTTGATTTTGGGTGGTGAACACATATGACTTATTTAAATTGTATACTTGAAACCTATGTAATTTTATTAACCAATATTATCTCAATAAGTTAATAAAATTTAAAAAATACATCAAGTTAAAGGGAAAATGATGAAAAAAAGTATTGACTAGTTTGAGGAATTTAAATATTTTGGTATTGCAAAAACTGCCAGTTGTAGACAAATATATTGAAATTCCAATGCAGAATGTCACTAAAATAAGAAAACTAATGCCAAAAACTGAAGTGAGAGAAATCCAGTAAATAAAGCTGTTAGATACAGGATCTTTGAAACAGAAAATTTTCTAATAAAAATATGAAAAGCTGTAATAAAAGTACTGTATCTTTTATGATATAAAAAGTTATACATTGCAAGAGCATTTCTTCCAAAAAAAGAGGCTTATACAGTTCATCACCTGTAATTATTTCCCCCACCCCACTATAGTTCAGGCTCCAGAAAACTGAACATACATTTTCCCTCAATTTTTATGATTAGTCTTTTCCATATGTTGTTTCTCTGCCAGAAATATTTTCCTCATTCTTTGTTGACTCTCACTTTTTCCCTTAATTTTTAAAAAATTTATTATTTATTTATTTATTTAAAAAAATTTTTTAGGAACTTCTCAGCTTATAATCTCTTATATTTTATTTTTTTTTTACACCTACAGCACCTGGTCTTCCCTGCTTAACTTCCAAACTCAGACAGGATCAGGCTTGTTCAAGGTGGCATGGCCATAGACAATTTTTTTTTGAAATTTAAAAGTCACTCAGGTTATTCAAAAATTAAACATAAAACTACCATATGATCCAGTGATTCTACTTCTGGGTGTTCATTCAAAAGAATTAAAATCAAATTGTCAAGAGAGATATCTGCACTCTCATTTCCACAATAATTAAGATATGCAAATAATTTAAATGTCTATCAACTGATGGATGGATAAAGAAACTTTAGTATAAACATACAGTGGAATATTATCTATCCTTTAAAAAGCAGAAAATTTTGCAAAATGAAAAAATGTGGCTAGACCGGAAAGACTTTATGCAATAAAATGAAATAAGTCAGACACAAAAGGACAAGTAGTTCATGATTCCACTTACATGATGTATCTAAAATAGTCCAATTCATAAAATCAACCACTAGAATGGTGGTTACTAGAGGCCAGAGGATGGGAAATTGTTAATAAACAGGCATAAGGTTTCAGTTAAGATGAGGAAGCTCCAGAGATCTGCTTTAAAACACTCTACCTTTGGTCTACAATAATGGACACTTTTTAAGAGGAAAGATCTCATGTAAGGGTAAAATTTTTTAAGAGGAAAGATATTATATTAAGTGTGCTTATTACTACAATAAATATTTTTTGAAAGCCACACACACATACATAGTTTACAGATTTAAAAAAAAAGCCCATATAAATATGATTTTAAGTGAGTACCAATATCTAGCATGATGCTAGTTAATATTCCTTCATTTGATTACCAACTCATCATTTAGCAATATTCATTATTACTAAAAGAACTATTCCTTTGAGGTTTCACATTCTTCTAACATTTTTGGTCTATATCTTGCCTTGCCCTTGAAAAATAATGAAAAATTCAGTAGACTATATAATGTGTATTTGGTGAAAAACAGAATAAGCTAGGAAAACAATACATTAGTCATACTACCACGTTAATACTGTTATCTTATCACAACCAATAAATATCTTTCAGTCCAGAAAAAAAATCACTCCTACTGGCAAATTTTTTCTGCCAAATCCCACACACTGTCCAAACAGAAAAGAATTATCATGGAGTACATCCTCTGCTTCCTTAATCAAAATATGTTTCACAATATTTTCTTTTTTTCCCTCTATATATCCTTTAGTGGATTGTCAATATTGAAGTCAGACACTTTACTAATAGTATTTTCTTTGGTATAAAAACTGTCTGGCCATATTATGTTGAGAGCATGCCTTTCCTAACTATAAAAAGAATTTCAAAAGTAGTTTGAGTCCTTAGACAGAAAAATAAATAGGAGAAATAAATGAAAGATATAGGAATTTAAAAGGAATGCATTGTGGTGAACACGCAATGCAATATATTCATGATGTATTTTTGAATAGTACGCTTGAAACCTATATAATTTTATTAAGGAATATCACCTTAATAAATTTAATTTTAAAACGTTGAAAAAAAATAATATAAGGAATACATAAAACTGAGTTTAGAGATAAAGTTTTTTTTTATGTAGAAAATCCCAAATAATCTAAGAAAAAAATTGAGAATTTGTTAGGCAACTTGAAGCTCATAGATCAAAGCCAATATACAAAAATCAATTTTGCGTCTATAAACTAGAAAAGAAAAACAAGAAGAAAAATATTTTAAATGATTCGCTTTACAGTAGCACCCCAAAACAGTGAATACTTGAAAGTAAATGTATTGAATCATATACAATAACTCTTTCCACAGACATATATGCACATGAAAGAAAAACCCATAAAATAGCTAAATAAATTTAAAATTAACTAAATAAATGAGTATACCACATGAATGGAATGGAAGTCTCAATACTCTAAAAATGTAAACTGTTCCCAAATTGACCCATTTGATTTAAAGCAAAAGCCATAAATATCCTAGCAAATTATTTTTGTATAGATTAACAATCTGATTCTAAAATGCAAATAAAAATGGAGGGGACGAAGACTAAAAAATCACTTCAGAATAAGAACAAAATTATAATGGCGATAGTGTGGAGAAATAGACCACTAAGACAGAGCAGGAAATGCAAAACCAGATCCATGTGAATGTGCCTTGGTCTCCATTTCTGCAAGCCTGTCCGTCCCTGTGTCCTTGCTTCCTCTCCTTTCTTACCACAGTGCCTATTTTCCTCTGCCCTGTAGAAGCTTGGTTTTGCTACTGTTGAGGGCCTGCCCTGTTCTCTCAATAACTGACCCACATTTATAAAAGATCCGAAGGCATTTCCACAGCGAATGTGACTGCCGTGATACTATGAGAGTGGAATTTTTAATATTTATTGTGGATAGGGAGAGGAGCTACTAGGCAGCACAGGCAGGTATGTGTAAGCACTGATTCTCTGGTTCCAGTTCAGAATTCTTGGTTCCCAGCTACTGGGCTTTATGAAAAGCTAGCAATGCTGTGCATTGTGAAAGAGTGGGGGCGATCTCTGGACTTATGTAACGTGGAGGATACTGAGCAAAATACACCAGATCCTGCATTCCCAATAAACAGAGTGACACCTTTGGGTTTAGCAAGGGCCCTGTATATATGAAGTAGGAAATAGCAGTGATTATTTTCATATAAATATGTGCATATAAATCAGTTCTACCTTAACAGGACCAGCAGATGAACTATATGATCAGTAGAGTGAAACAAATAAACTGATTCTCCTATTAGTTTAATAAAGAATTTTAAAAACTAATGATCAGATATCTGGGGAAGACTGGCTTGAGCAGATCATATGAATGTGTTCTCTAACAGAAATCATTGGATGACTTCTAGTATTTTTGACAGTGTAAAGAGAACATAAAATTGTTGTTTTTACGATCTGATTTTTTTTTTTCTGCAACTGATGCTATTATGATTGTAATTCTTTTCTCTGTGGACACAGTCCCTCAGGGGTTGACTAATTCTTTCTTTCTTTCTTTCTTTCTTTCTTTCTTTCTTTCTTTCTTTCTTTCTTTCTTTCTTTCTTTCTTTCTTTCTTTCTTATTATCAAAAGCAAGGAAAAGGAGCAGGAACTGGAAAGCATTTTGGGGCAAATAGTTGATGAGATTCCCCAAATCTAAGAAATGAGCTGGAGCTTGGAATTCAAGAAGTCAATAGAACACCTAATGATCTCAACCCCAAAAGGCCTTCGCCAATACACATTAAAATTAAAAAAATCAATGACAAAGACAGAATTTCCAGGGCAGCCAGGGAGAAGAAAAGGGGTAACGTATAAAGGAAAATCCATTAGATTATCCTTGGACTTAGTGCAAACCTTACAAGCCAGAAAGGAATGGAATCGAATATTTAAACTATTAAGAGATAGAAACCACCAGCCTAGAATAATGTATTTAGCTAAACTCTCCTTTGGAAGGAGAAATTAAGACCTTTCCAAACATACAAAAATTGAGGGACTTCTCCACTACAAGACCTGCACTACAGGAAATACTGAAAGGGGTCAGCTCACCTAAAACAAAATGATAAAATAAAAAAAAAAAACAAATTAGTAATAAAGTGAGTATCAGGCAAATAGAAGCAGAGGAGTGCAATTCTTACTAAGAACAAGGCGTTATAAGCTTAAATAATAAGAAGAGAATTGTTATAACAAGATAATAATGAACATTCAGCATTCATAGAAACAAACTGAGATAACAATGACTGAAAAGGGGAGATTTCAAAGATCCAAATTCGGAAAGGGGAATGGAGATAAGGCATGTGCAGAAGAAAATGGATGATTTTATGTGTGTGTGTGTGTGTGTGTGTGTGTGTGTGTATTATATACATATATATACCTATTCCTATACTTATACATATACATATGTATAGGTATATATATAACTATCCTCTACATATTTGTAATGGTAACCACACATGGAAGATTTAGAACTGAAGTATATAACATAAAACAAAAAGAACCAGAGGGAAAAACCACAGAAGCAAACCAAAATAAAGAAAACAGAAACACAAGGACAAAAGAGCAATGAAAACACTGAGCTACCAGAAAGCAAAAGATAAAATGGCTATAAGAAGACCTCATATTTCAACAATCACTCTAAATGTAAATGGATTGAACTCACCAATAAAAAGGCAAAGAGTTGCAGAATGGATCAAAAAACAAAACCCAACCATACGCTGCCTTCAGGAGACACATATTAACTCCAAAGACAAATACAGACTCAAAGTGAAAGGGTGGAAAATGATATTTCAAGCAAATGGCATTCTGAGAAAAGCAGGAGTAGTGGTACTAATATCAGACAAAATAGACTTCAAAAAAAGAAAGTAAAGAAAGATACTGACGGACACTTCGTAATGATAAAGAGAATCAGGCACCAAGAAGACAAAACACTTATTAATATCTATGCTCCCAATCGTAAAATCTCAAAATATGCAAAGCAATTACTAACTGAACTAAATGGAAAACAGACCAAAACACAATAGTTGGTGACCTAAATACCCCACTGTCAGATAGGGACAGATAACCCAAACAGAAAATCAATAAGGAAATAACATCCTTAAATGACATATTAGACCAAGTGGACATAATTGACATTTACAGGGCCTTCCATCCCAAAACAGCTGCTTATACATTCTTCTCTAGTGCACATGGAACATTCTCATGAATCGACCACATACTGGGACACAGAGATAGCCTCGACAAATATAAGAGGGTTGAAATCATACCAACCATATTCTCTGACCACACTGCTTTGAAACTAGAGATCAGCTGCAAAAAGAAATCAGGAAGAACCACAAATACATGGAGATTGAACAACATGCTACTGAAGAATAACCTGGTCAGAGTTGAAATAAAGATAGGTCAAGAAATGAATAGAAACAAATGATAATGATAGTAGAACACATCAAAACTTTTGTGACGCAGCGAAAGCGGTCATAAGAAGAAGGTTCATATCATTACAGACCTTTCTCCAAAAATATGAAGAAGCCCAAATAAACAACCTAATGTTTCATCTTAAAAAACTAGAAATAGAAGAACAAATGAAGCTTAAAGTCAGTAGAAGAAGAGAAATAATCAAAAATAGAGTGGAAATAAATGAAATGGAAACAAAAAAACAATAGGAAAAAATGCAACAGAGAGCTGGTTCTTTGAGAAAGTTAATAAAATTGACAAACTCCTGGCTAGATTCACTAAAGAAAATAGAGAAAGGACACAAATAAACAAAATCAGGGATGAAAGAGGAGAAATTATGCAGACACTGCAGAAATACAAATGATCATAAAAGAATACTATGAAAAAGTATATAACACCAAATATAATAACCTAGAAGAAATGGACCAGGACTTAGAAAAATACAACCTTCCTAGACTGAATCAAGAAGATATGGAAAATCTGAATAGACTGATCAGCATTTTGGAAATTGAAAAATCAAAATCCTACTGAAAAGTAAAAGTTCTGGACCAGATGGCTTCACCAGCGAATTCCACCAAACATTTAAAGAAGATTTAATACTTATTCTCCTTAAATTCTTCCAAAAAACTGAATGGTGGGCAATATTTCCCAACTCATTTTATAAGGCCAATATCACCCTGATACCAAAACCTGGAAAAGATAACACAGAAAAAGAAAACTACAGACTAATATCTCCCATGAATGCAGATGCAAAAATCCTAATTAAGATACTAGGAAACCAAATACAGCAACATATTAAAAAGTTTATACACCACGATCAGGTGGGCTTCATCCCAGAGGCACAGAGATGATTCAACATACACAAATTGGTTAATGTGATACACCACATAAACAAATTAAAAAATAAGAATCATATGATCGTATCAATAGATGCAGAAAAAGCCTTCGACAAGATACAGCATCCATTTATGATCCAAACACTTAAAAAAAATTGGTGCTGAAGGAAAGTACCTTAGCACAGTAAAGGCCATATATGATAAACCCTCAGCCAACATTATACTTAATGGTGAAAAACTGAAAACTTTCCCACTAATATCAGGAACAAGGCAAGGTTGTCCACTATTGTCACTGTTATTCAACATAACATTAGAGATCCTAGCAAGTGCGATCAGGCAAGAGAAAGATATAAAAGGCATCCAAATAGGAAATGAAGAAGTCAAACTATCAGTATTTGTGGATGACATGATTCTCTCTATACAAAACCCTAAAGACTCCACAAGAACGCTACTAGAAACAATAAGCAAATACAGTAAAGTTTCTGGATACAAAATCAATGTTCAAAAATCCATAGCGTTCCTAAACTCTAATAGTGAAGTGTCAGAAAAAGAAGTGGAAAAAATAATTCCTTTTGCAATTGCAACAAAAAGAATAAAATATCTAGGAATAAATTTAACAAAACATGTGAAGGACTTATATAATGAAAACTACAAGACCCTATCAAAAGAAATTGAAGAAGATACAAAGAAATGGAAACATATTCCATGTTCTTGATTGAAGAATCAACATAGTTAAAATGACCATATTACCTAAAGCATTATACAGATTTAATGCAAACCCCATCAAAATACCATAAGAATTTTTTAAAGAAATAGAACAAAAAATCATCAGATTTGTATGGAAGTACAAAAGACCCCGAATTGCCAAAGCCGTCCTGAGAAAAACGAACGAGGCTGGAGGCGCCAATCTGCCCAACTTCAAATTATACTACAAAATGACAGTAATCAAAACGGCATGACATTGGCAGGAAAACAGACACATGGACCAGTGGAACAGAAT
The DNA here is from genome assembly GCF_014176215.1 of Rousettus aegyptiacus. Lineage (NCBI taxonomy): Eukaryota > Metazoa > Chordata > Mammalia > Chiroptera > Pteropodidae > Rousettus > Rousettus aegyptiacus. The sequence continues at coordinate 126,901,206 of NW_023416295.1, forward strand.
CGAGAGTCCAGAAGTAAACCCGTATTTATATGGGAAATAATTTTTGACCAAAAAAGGCAAAAGCATACAGTGGATAAAGAATGCCTCTTCAATAAATGGTGCTGGGACAACTGGAAAGCCACTTGCCAAAGAATGAAACTAGACTCTTGTCTATCACCACACACCAAAATTAACTCAAAATGGATTAAGGACCTCAATATAAGACCTGAAACAATAAAAAGCATAGAAGAAAACATAGGAACAAAACTCAAGGACCTTGGACTCAAAGAGGATTTTATGAATTTGACCTCAAAGGCAAGAGAAGTAAAAGCTAAAATAAATGAATGGGACTACATCAAACTAAAAAGCTTCTGCTCAGCAAAAGAAATCATTAACAAGGTAAAGAGACAACCATCCTAATGGAAAAATATATTTTTAAGCAACATCTCTGATAAGGGCCTTATATCCAAAATATACAAAGAACTCATATGACTCAATAATAACAAAAAAGCAAATGACCCAATCAAAAAATGGACAGAGGACCTGAATAGACACTTCTCCCTAGAGCATCTAGAAATAGCCAATAAAAATTTGAAAAGATTCTCAACATTGCTAGCTATTCAGGGAATGCAAATTAAAACCACAATGAGATACCATCTCACACCTGTTAGAACAGCTATCATCAACAGGACAAGTAATAACAATTTTGGAGAGAATACAGAGAAAAAGGAACCCTCAGACACTGATGCAAATGAGTACAGCCAATATGGAAAACAGTATGGAGGTTCCTCAGAAAACTAAGAATTGTTCTACCATATGATCCAGCAATCCCTCTACTAGGTATTTATCCCAAAGAATTGAAAACCTAGATCTGAAAAGAATTTTTCACACCGATGTTCATAGCAGCATTATTCACAATGGCCAGGACATGGAAGCAACCGATGTGTCCTATGATAGACAAAATGGCTAAAGAAGCTGTGGTACATATATACAATGGAATATTACTCAGCCATAAGAAGAGATGAAATACTGCCTTTTGCGACAACAGGATGGACCTCAAGATAATCATGCTAAGCGAAATAAACCAGACAGAAAAAGTTGAAAATCACATGACATCACTTATATGTGAGATAGAAACCTTAAAGCTACAAAGGAACAGGATAAACAAATAGAGACTCATGGGCATGGACTATAGAGTAGTGGTTACCAGAGGGTAGAGGGCGGGTGAGGAGGGGTGAAGTAGATGGGGTAAAGGGGTCAATATAGGGAGGTAGGAAGAGGGTGAAATGGGTAAATGGCATAAATATATGGTAGCTGAAGGAAACTGGACTTTGAGTGCTAAATACACAATAAAATATACAGAAGTCAAATTATAATGTACACTTGAAAATTATATAATTGTATTAACCAATGTTACCCCAATAAACTTAATTGAAAAAATAAATAAAATATAATATTTTCTGTATTGTACATCCAGTGGATACCGAGTGCAAATTACACACTGGCAGAGAAACATAAGGAGAGTCAGAGGAGTCATCCAACAATGTTTAAGTTACATGTTAAAAAATAAAACAATCAACATAGACACATTTGATCAAAGTGGCAAAATGCAATACAAGTTATAGACGGATCAACAGAGCCTGTGAGTTGAGCCCAGGTTGGTGGTAACATATTTATATTTTATCATGGCCAAATCTTCATGGACAGATATGAAATGAATTATTAAATTTAAATATTGACCTTTGAAAAAGAAATCTTAGACATAAGAACAATCAGAATTTGTGTTGAATCACAACACCTCATGGGTTGTAGTCTGCCCACACGAGAAAATTTAGTCTTGGGTATAGAATAAAACTGTGAAATAAAAAACAAAAATGAGACAGTAGTACTATTTTTAAAACAATGTTTTAAAGTCTATCACAAAACTGGCAAAACAGTAAAATAAATAGTTGAATGGCAAAGGCCAACAGAGCACTGGTAATATCAATTACTAATTTATAGAGCAAGCTCCATGTGAATTAGTTTGCTGTCTCTAGTACTCAACTGTTTATTGCTATCTGGCTTTGATGCCACTCTATTCAAATGGGATATATCTAAATTTTACATTAAATTGAATAAAATGCAGTGATGAAAAACCACACAAAAACAACTTTCATCCTGTTAGGACTAACCAATGACCCTCAACTTCAAATTCCAATTTTTATGTTTCTATTTCTTGCATACATGTTGAGTATAACTGGGAATCTGACCATCACAGCTCTCACTTTTGTGGACTCCCACCTTAAAACACCCATGTACTTTTTCCTACAGAATTTTGCATTATTAGAAATCTCATACACATCTGCTCGTATTCCTAGATATTTGTACAACATAGCATCAGGTGACAGGCCAATTACATATACTATTTGTATCATTTGAGCTATTTTTGTGGACGTCTTTGGAGTAACAGAATTTTTTCTCCTGGCTGTCATGTCCTATGACCGCTATATGGCCATCTGCAAACCCCTGCATTATGTGACCGTTATTAGCAACAGAGTCTGCAAGAGGGTTGTCCTCTGTTTGGACAGCTGGCTTGCTGATCATATTCCCACTACTTCCTTTTTTTTTTTTTTTTTTACCAATTTGAAATTCTGTGACTCAAATGTCATTGATTATTTTTACTGTGAAGCAGCTCCTGTCTTGAAGATTTCACGTTCAGACACGTGGCTCATAGAGCAGCTGGTTATTGTCTGTGCTGTGCTGACCTTCATTCTGATGCCTGTGTGTGTCGTTCTGTCCTACACACACATCATGAAGACCATTCTAAAACTCCCCTCTGCCCAACAAAGGAAAAGAGCCTTTTCCACCTGTTCTTCTCACATGATTGTGGTTTCCATCACCTACGGAAGCTGCGTCTTTGTCTACATCAAGCCTTCAGCAAAGGAATCAGTGGCTACTGATAAGACTGGGACAGTACTACTGACATCCACTGCTCCGATGTTGAACCCATTCATTTACACTCTGAGAAACAAACAAGTGAGACAAGCCTTCAGTGATTTCTTTAAAAAAATTGCATTGACCTCAAAGAAACAAGAGAATGTTCAGTACAGAAATCAAATACCAAGATAAGCATAAACCACAAAGCTGTAAATCTCTGTCTCTTTTACATTTGATCTCCATTCGGGTTAACTTTCTCGAACATTTATTCAACCCCAAAGAACACACTCCACAGCATGAGCTCACTCCTTTAATCTCTCTACAAGCGAACCTCTTTGAAGATAAGTCCCAATCAGAAGATATAACAATAATTTATATTTATAGGTATATCATCCAAATCACTTTAAAGATGAAAGAGTCCTCCTGCTTTTCTCATGCATTTACTGATTACTTTTTAAAAATTTTTATTATTGGTTTCAAGTATATAGCACATTGGTTAGACCTTTATATAGTTTATGAAACGATCCCCTCGATTACTCTATCACCCATCTGGCTCTACACCTAGCCATTATATTACGGCTGACTGCAGTCCCTGTACTATGCTCCCTAACCCCATGTCCATCTATCAACTACAAATTTGTACTTCTTTAACCCTTCACCCCTTTCTCCCAGTCTCCCAATCTCCTTCCCTCTGGTTGTCACCAGATTGTTCTCCATATTTGTGAGTCTATTTTTTTTTAATCTGTTTTGATGTATATTAAAGGATAAAGAGAGAAATTGCACAGGGGTGTGCTAATTTAATTCTTTTTTTTAGCTGGCCAACATGTTTGAGTTACACTCTGGAGATTTTTGGGTAGATTATAGAATGTAACTAATTGCATACCAACCTACCTCTCATTATTTCTTCCCAAATGATACAAAGTAAAATAAGAAAAGTAAATTCTACACAAAAGGTAAGCAGAGCTTTTGTGTAAAAGGTCAGATAGTAAACATTTTTGGCTTTTAGACAGAAAGTATCTGTTAAATTATTCAACTCTGCCTTTAAAAGCAGCCACAGACTATATGCATATGAGCAGGAGTAAACATGTTTCAATAAAACATTATTTACAAGAACAAGTGGTGGGTATATTTTACTCTCAGGCCTTAGTTTTATGACTCTTGTTTTAGAATGTTGTCCTTACTCCTCAGGTACTCCTAAGTGGCTTTCCCAGTGTTCAGCTAGAAGCCTGTGCTTCAAAAGATATTAATAAAGTCTCTTCACTTTGGCTCGGCCAAAACTCCAGGCCCACAGAATGCTTCATCTCTACTATTTCTGTTGAATCCTTAGCTTTATTACAGATACACCTGGACTATATTTGCCCTACATGTGTTCAGTTAATCACTTATTAGCCAAGGATGCCTGGGGAATTTCTTCTGCCCAGATCTTGGCCCTGACCAGAAGATGCTAATCACTTCAGCTGACTTGGTCTCTACCCAGTTCAACTTAGAGAGACAATTATGTTGATCTTAGTCTCTAGTTTATAGTCATAGTGTGGACTGAATTAGTGCTAACTGTGGACTAATTTACTGAATTTCCTTTTCCAGAGGGATGCAGTTTTGAGCTGTTTATTGTCAAAGTTTTCTCATGTAGTTGATCTAGTTATATAATTATTTAAGGCAGAAAATGTGGGAATGAACTAGTTATTCTGGCAGATCTGGAAGCAAAATTCTCTTAGTTTTTTAGTTTGTTTTATTTTGGTTTGTGTCTAGTATGAGTGCTTGCATGCCACTGTCAAGCAGCTGTGGTCTAAATTTTGTTTTTCTGTTTCTGGAAGTAAATCTTCTAAATATTCTAGTTTGCTTATATCTTTCGTACATCATATTTTTTTTTCCAGATTCCTGATATTTATATTCTTACTTTGGTTACAACAGGTTTTAATTTTACTGGATATTTCTATCCAAGTTCTTTTATTTTTCAGTTTCGACATATTTACATATGCAAAGTAAAGGAGGTTAGCAAAACCATTATTTCGAAAATTTCCCAGGAAATATAAATACCATATTTAACATGCTATACATTTTTTAAAAATTATATTAGAAAAGCACAATAAGAGATGAGGGAGATTTTGTTTAGTGGAAATAATTTTCATGTTCTTTTAAAAATTTTATTTATTTAAATTTGTTTCAAGTATATAGTACATTGATTAGACATTTATATAGTTCATAAAATGATCTTCCCAATTGCTCCCTCCTTCATGTTCTTTTAATGAGAGTAACAAATGATTTGTTTCAAGTAGTTTCACAAATCAAGATTTGATGAGTTGTGAGGTTAACCTGACAGAACTAGTTAGATCTTCCATAAAAATGTCAAGGAACAATCTTTCATTTTCATTTGATAGTTCAAATTCAGAGTGCTCTTACTTAAGATAAATGTGATTTTTTTTTTATTGTGTCATCGAAAGCTTGTTTCACCTGCTTGTTCCTCAAAATATAAATGAAGGGCTTCATTAAAGGGGCAACAGATACAGTGAACTCAGATAACTCCTTTATTGATGTCTACCTCTTCTTTGGCTGAAGGCTTGATATAGATGAAAATACAGCTGCCATAAATGATGGAAATAACAATCATGTAAGAAAAACAGATGGAGAAAGCTTTTTTTCTTTGCTGAGGAGAAGGAAATCTTAGATTGTCCTAATAATATATATGTATGAAAGAATGACACCTGTCAGTATAATAGTGAATGTCAACACTGAACAGGTTATAACCATCTGTTCTATGAACCATGTATCTGAGCATGAAATCTTAAAAAGGGAGAATGCATCACAGCCAAAATGGTCTATGGCATTGGAGTGACAGAAGCAGTGTAATGATAATCTTCAACCCAAAGATCCAGCAGTAGAGAATGAGGATAGCACAGTTCCTGTTGTTTATGATGGTCATGTAATGAAGGGGTTTACAGATGGCCACATAGCAGTCATAGGACATGGCTGCTAGGAGAAGAAATTCCGTAGCCCTAAAAAGGCCAATAAGAAATATTTGACTGGCATAAGCGTTATAAGCAATGGTATTGTCTCCAATTGATAAACTGTACAGGAATCCCAGGAATACAGACTTGCAAATGAGACTTCTAAGAAGGAGAAATGTTGAATTAAAAATACATAGGTGTTTTAAGATGAGAATCCATGAGTGTAAGAATGATTATAGTCGTATTTCCAGTAATGCTCAGCATGTAGGTGAGAAATCAAAAAATAAAAACCAGAACTTTCAGCTGTGGATCCTCTGTATGTCCAAATAGAATGAATGTTGTTATTGTTGAGTGATTTCTCATTACTAGCTTTGACGTTTTAGGCTGTTCCCCAAACTTTTTGGCATCACGTACCAGTGCTCCTTTGAGAATCTAATGTGTGATAATCTGGGGTGGAGCTGAGGGGGTGATGTTAGTGCTAGGGAGAAGCTGCAGATATAGATGAAGCTTCACTGGCTTACCTGCCACTGACTTCTTGCTATGTGGACCAGTTCCTAAAAGGCCAAGGACTGGTACTAGTCCATGGCCCAGGTTTGGGGAACCCTGTTTTAGGCAACCTATATGTAAAACATCAAAAAAGAAGCATCTAAATAGAAGAAAGAAGGTAATAAGGCAAAAGTCAATTAAATAGAAAACAAAAATAAGAGAGAAGATGAACAGAATTAAAAGTTGATTTTTGGAGAGGATGAATCACATAGATAAAAAACTGTTGTGAGATAGATCTAGAAAAAAAAGATTAAGTTGATCAAGATTGAGAAATATGATGTAATTACAGCTTATGAGATATTAAAATGGTAAAACAGAATATTTTGAAAAGCTCTGTAAAGTAGATTTGGCAACTTAAATAAAATGAATTAATCCTGTGAAAGATACAGTCTACCAAAGCTAATTCAAGATGAAATATATAACTACATATCCCTGTATCTGTGAAAGTAAACAAGTACATACTTAAATCATTCCCAAAATAGAACACCAGGCACAGATGTCTTAATTATAGATTTCTACAAAAATAAACAAAAATTGGTATTTTTAAATTGTTTATTTTTACCAATGTATTTTATTTTTACCAAGTTTATACAAATCCTTTCATAAAATAGACATTAAAAGCAATTATAACATTAACTAATTGAGTCTCCTATATATAGAAACATAATACAAGTAATAACCACAATAAATGGTTCTACATAGTAATAAATGCTCTACATTTTATCTTCAGTGGTTAAATATTGATTCTTGGTGGTCTGCAAAATGTTTAATGTATATTATAATTCATAGACTGCACACCTTTTAAATGTTAAATATTTATATTAGAAAAGAAGAACTATTTCAACTCAAGCATATAATCTATGTCAACATAAAACTAGGGAAATATCGATTAAATAAACTCAAAATGTTCATGGGAGGAATGATAAAGATAAGATCAGAAATCAACAGAACTAAAAAGAAAAAGACAATGAGGAAGTTAGTGAAGCCAAAAGTTGGTTCTTTAGTGATTAATAATATTGTTGAACTTATAATCAGACTGACAAGCAAAACAAACAAACAACAAAAAATAAAACAGTGAGAGAAAGAAAACACACTAGAAATATCAGAAATGAAAGATCACAGATATTGAAAGGCTAATAAGAAAATACTATCAACAATTCACTCAAATATTTTGGACAACTTAAATGAAATAGATGAATTTTAAAAGTCCAGATACTAACAAAATACCTCCAAGTAGAAACAGAGAGCTGAATAGTCCAACAATCATTAAATAAATTATATTTGTAGTTCAAAATGTTCTAAAGCAAAATTTTCAGGACTAAATATGTAAACATAAAACATCATCAATTCTATACAATCTCTTTGAGAAAGTAGGAGTAAGGAACATATCCCACCTTAATTTTCGAGGATTTAAAAATACCTGCTGAATTTATATAAAATGCAAAGGCAAAAAGAAGAAGTCAGTTTTGAAGACCATAAAAAATTATGGGAAATTTTCACTACAGATATAAAGACTTATGTTAAAGAAACTACAATTAACACAGTATGATGTGAAAAATGATAGATTTTTTCAGAAAACGGAAGACATTAGCACACTTTACCTATTGTATAAGGAAAGTATTACATTGATATTAAAATCAAAGAGACACATTCCAAAAAAAGATTATAAGCAATACCCTCTATGAACATAGATTAAAATCTTCAATAAGAGAATAATAAATCAAATTCAGCAATAACATTATCAGTACAGTGCATCGTGAGGTGACATTTATCTTAAGAATTCAAGGTTGGTTTAATATTTTAAATCAATTAATTTTATTCTCCATTATAACAGAAAAAGAGAGAATACATATTTTCTTCCAAATAGTTTTAGAAAAAATCTTTGTCAAAATTCAACACTTATTTATGCTAAAAAGCTTTCAGTAAAGTAAAAGCACGGAAACCTTCCTTGATGTGATAGACACTAACTTATCAAAAACAAAACAAAACTTCTGCTAATATCAAACATAAAGAGAAAAGCCAGAAAGCTTTTCTCTAAAATCATGAACCATATATGCAAGATGACTACTTTATAGCTGATATTCAACAATGTGCTGGAGTTCCTACCCAATAAAATAAGATGAGAAACTACTGGTGACATCGTGATTAGAAATAAAGAAGTTAAATTGCTTCATCTTGTAACTAACATTATTGAGTAAATATAGAATCTAAGTAATCTATAAAATTTCGACTTGTATCAGTAAGTGATCTTAGTAAAGGCACAAGATAAAAAGTTAATAAAGTTAATATATGTATATGAAATTGTGTTTATGATTACCAACAACAAATACTTGAAATTAAATCATTTAAACATGAAACACTTGGCAATAAATTAAACAAATCATAATAGGCTAGCAATAAAATAGAAATTATAAAAAAATTGTATTGAAATAAGGATAAACTAACTCATTGGGATAGAAGAATGCTTGCTGAAATTGAATAACATAAGACAAATTGAGGGATAAAATAAAGTCTTATTACAAATGATGCTGCTACAGTTAAGATATATATATGAATGAAAATGATACAACAAGAAAATAAATGAGATAATAGATTCTAGACCTAATAAAAAACTCCGCTTTATAAAAGATACTGTTAAAAGGTGAAAAGTCATGAACTAGGCAGTGTTTATTAAACATATATCTGAAACAAAGATCATGTATTTCGTATGTATATATGAATATATATTCTGTATATTAAATGTATTAGTAAATATATATTACTTATATATACACACAATTTACTAATAAAACCAAACAACCAATTAAAAAACAGTCAAAGATTTAAACATATGTTTCACAGAAAGAGGCATGAATGGCATATGTGCACATGAGATGATCAATATCATTAGTCATCAAGGTAATGAAAACTAAAATTACTAATATTCCTAAGGCTAGTCAAAATTAAATGTACTAACATTAGCAAGTATGGGAAAAACATTAGAAATTGTGATTTTTTTATATTGCTAATGGAAATATAAAACAGTAAAACCACGGGTAGGGGATCAAATATATGATGGCAGAAGATTTGATTTTGGGTGGTGAGCACACAATGCAATATATGTATGACGTATTATTGGATCATACCTTTGAAACCTATATAATTTTATTAACCAATGTCACCCCAATACAGTTTTTCAGTTTTAATTTTATAACTTTTTATAGTTTTAAAAAAATTCTTTAAAAATTTTTGCATTTTTGATTTTATAATTTCTTAATAATGTATTAAGAAATTATAAAATTAAAAAGTTACCTGTTATGTGACATGGTAAATTCATTCCAAAGAATGTGCCTAAGAGGAAACAAAAAAAAATATGTCCCGAAAAAGACCTGATATCAACTTTAATGATAATAACCAAAAGTAGAATGAAATAAAAGGAAAGGTGGGTAAATAAAAAAAGATGTGGTATATTTATAATGGGAATGTTATATAGCAAGAAAAAGATGTGTGAAACAAATCTATGTGTGAAATGTGGGTAAACTGCCAAGCAGTATGCCAAGAAAAAATATATACACAGGAAAGAGAAAGTACCATAAATTTTTAATTTATTTCTAGAAAAGACAAACAGTCTATTACGAGAGATTAATTGAGAAAAAGCACAATCACTATGAGGTAATAGAAATTTATGTATCTTGATTTCAGTAAAGGTTATAAGGATGTCTATATACTTTTGTCAAAACCCATTGGAATGTTATACTTAAAAAATGTTCATTTTATTGTATGTAAGTTATACTTTAATAAAATTGATTTTACCAAGGCAAGTCATGGGCTGAGAGAAGATATTTGCAACAGTCGTTAGGAACTGCAACCAGCATTTATAAAATTCTACCGCAAATCAGAAAGAGAAAAAAAATCAACTTAATAACAACTAGACACATTTCTTCAAAAAAGACTATATCTAAAGTCCAGTGAGCATAGGAAAATATGATATTTTTAGTATGTAGGGAAAAAGAAATTAAACTCACAGCTGCTAAAACTGCCCCTATGATTTATTCACTTTTCTGTAATGTTAAACTACTTTTAAATTTAATAATTTCTTAAAAAACAAAGCAAATCCTAAGATATGACCATTTCATCTGACACTAGTATTCTATAATAGTTCTTTATTTCTACACTTTTTACTAATGTTTAATGAACAAAACCCCTTTTTACAAATGTTCAGTCTACTACAGTATGAGGAAGGCTTGGTACATGTCTTATTCATTAGTATAGCTCAGGTTAACACCCACTCAACAACTGAATTTCAAATTTTAAGGACTGCTATTTACATGAAGCTTTGAAATAATAAATTATCTTCACAAATTTATATATATACATTCTGTATTGACTTTATGTAGTCTCTACTTGTCTTCTCTATGCCTTTATCTTTCATCATTACTCAGGCCTCAAAAATCCTGCTTTTTATCTACTAAATCCACTCTCATCATTCTTGCTCAATTTATTATTATTACTCTTCTTCTACCTTATTGTCCATATCTGAATAACAGCCAACATGTTTAGAATGTACATGCTTAACATATTACACAAGAGTCCATCTTTTCCATTCCATCTGTTTCTACCTTACTTCAGATTACTTTGATATCATACTCGATATGAAACACTCGTGCTCTAAGTGGACTTTCTGTCTCCTATTTGATCACTTTAATCTATTTTCTTCACTGCATCTAGAATAAGTTCTGAGACACCATCTCAATTCTTCCGAACTATGTTAGGTACAAACCACTGTGTTACTGTATCCGTTATAGCTATATCAGAGGTGTTAGTTTATTGTCTGTCATCCAATTAGATTATGATAGTTTTGAGATCAGGGTCTATTTGAATTGAAGTAATATGTTCAGATCTTTTCAAGTTTCTTGGAACATAATGGCTTCTCACTGTATTAATTAAATCCATAGATATTTACAAATGAGGACCAAGATATATTCTTTACTAATATTTTGTAGTTACACTTGACAGAAGTCTTTGATTCCTGTGGTTCATTAGAAAATACTACACTAATGTTGAAGGTACTTCCCACAATATAAGAATATATACCATGCTCCTTCCTGTGACCCTTCAAGGCACCGATTTTTGAATAGTAAAATATAGTCACTCAGGCTGTAAAAAGTCCACAGGATTTTTCTTTTAAATTCTTCTAATACAGACCATGTGAAAAAAATAAGAATTATTTAAAAAGTGTAAGGTAATGAGGTTTTTATAAAGTTCTAGATATAAGCAAATGATACGTTTCCATTGTATTATATTATATGATTCTTTTTTAGAAAGTCCCATAATTAAGTGGGGATACTCATTTCAATTTCACTGGTAACATATAGCTGTCTGGGTGAGACAGAAGGAAACTGAAACCCTAGACACTGCTTCGAAGGACCTGCATGCAGGCTTTCTGACCTGCGGACACTTACCTGGGACACTGGCAGAGGGTTAACGCCTCATGCGGGATCCATACTGAGAAAGTCTGCATTGCCTGGTGTCAGAACAAAGACTGGAAGGGCAAACACCATTGTGCATTAGTCTAGCCCCTCTATTGAACAATCTACAGACCCAACGAGTTTGACTGTGCAGACCCCTTCCACAAGACCATTAGGAAGTGCTAGCTTGAGGAGATCAGCCCACCCCACCCAACCTGCAGATCACCAGGAAATTTTGTTGCTGGATGGCTGCCACACCCTGTGCCTATTTAGGGCCAAGCATTCCCAGTGGGCAGCCATCACTGGGAGCTGCATTTCTAAGATAGGGTCAGGCAGATTATTGCTGCCAACATGAACTTGGGCAGATCTCAGGGATTTGTGGGCCAGTCCCAGATAGCAGCTGGTCATGCTGTGATCTGTGACTTCTGCAGGAGCAGTGAATGGTTACCAAAGTACCAGCAAGACTGAGGCTGGTGATTGATCTGACTGCCATTGTCTCTCTGAGACCCCACTCCTCCCCACACAAATTGCCCCAGGTGGCGCATTGACAGTGAGCTACCACAGCCCTGACCCTTCCTGTCCCTCCTCCCCATCTCCCAATCCACATAGGCAACAAATGTTCACCAGCACAAGATGGGCACTGCATGGAAATCATTGGCAAGCAGACCTCGGCTGCCTGCAAGAGTTGCAATAGTGCATCCAAGGAGTGCAGGGGTCTGTGGGACCATCCAAGACTGCAGTTGGTCTCACTATGATATGTGACTACAGCAGGAATGCCAAGGCACAAAAGTTGCAGCAAAACTGAGGCTGTATTGGCTGGATGGACCTTGTCTCCTTGAGATCTGGCTTCACCCAAGCCACAAAGTGCCTGCAGCCTATTGACAAGCATCCTCTGTGCCCCGATTGGTTCTGGGGTTGTGCAGTTTGTGCAGGCAACAGACTTTGGCTAGTGCAGTGAGGACATTTCAGGGAAAACAGGTGTGGGCAGACCACTGCTGCAATATCTTTTGAGGGATTGCAGGGGTCTGAATTGGCCTGACAGCCCTTGACTCCCTGAGCTCCTGCTCCATTCAATACACAAAGTGCCAGCCACATGTTGATAGGAAACTGCCCCTGCCCTGGGGTGACTCATTCAGGCCCAGTGTGGGCAGTAGCTGACCTTGCAACAACTGGAGACTTGCACAGGAGTCACAGAGACAGCTTCAGCATGTAAACTGATACTGCAGTGGCAGGGGGAAATTTACTCAATAGATTCAGGAGACTCCTGAGGTCCCTGCACCATCCAACACACATGTCACCCAGAGGCTTTTCCAGTTTCAGAGACTTAAATGGGCAACTGACAGGCAGTGTCAAACCTGTAGGAGCACTGGTCCCTCTGCTAAACTGCCCTAGGTCAGAGATGGTGGATAACTGATGGCTGCCTACAGCATTGTCCCTTCTACTTACCAATAGATCTAGCATAGGCAACAACCATCTGTGGATCACTATGTAGTTCCCACAGGGTAGCCCTGAGCAATCAAAAGCAGTGGCTGACCTTGGCCTACGGGGGAAGCCACGTCAAGGGGCCATAAAACCAGCACATCCGGAGGTTGGCACCAGACCACAAAAGAGCAACTCCTGACTAGTCCCTTTAGTGGTACACACTAAGGGTGGTTATAACAAGTACACAAGCCTGCTAGGGCAATTCCCACTCAGTGGGCTCAGCCCCCACATAGCGACTCTTACCCTGTGGTGCAGCCACTTCTCACAATTAGTTAGCCTGAATGTTAATCCTACCCACTGATCTACTAACAACAATAAAGTCTTGATGACAACAGGAGATCACACGCAACCCACACAAAGATCACACCCCGAGTCCCAGGCATAAGGGATCAGGGAGAGTGTGCCGCTGGGCCACACAGGACACCTTCCACATTAGGCCATCTGTCCAAGGCTGAGAGATGAAACAAATATTCCTGACACATGGAAATGAACACAGGGAGGCTAATAAAATGAGAAAACAAAGAAATGTGCCACAAATGAAACAACAGGAGAAAACTTCAGGAAATAAGCTAAATGAAATGGAGGCAAGCAACCTACCAGAGACAGAGTTCAAAATAATGGTTATAAAGATGCTCAATGAGCTTATGGGGAGAATGAATGAGCACGATGAGAACATCAACAGAGATAGCAATAAAAAAATAGAAACCATAAAAAAACAGACAGAAATGAAGAATACAATAACTGAAATGAAGAATACACTAGAAGAATTCAACAGTAGATTGCACAAAGCAGAAGATCAAATCAGTGAATTGGAAGACAAGGTAGCTGAATAGACCAAATCAGAACAACAAAAAGAAAAATAATTTTAAAAAACGAGGCTAGTTTAAGAGACCTCTGGGACAACATGACACATAACAATATTTGGATCATAGGAGTACTCAAAGGAAAAGAGAGAGAGACCTAGGGATTGAGAATCTATTTGAAGAAATAATGACAGAAAAATTCTCCAACCTGGCAAAGGAATTAGACATACAAGTTCAGGAAGCACAAAGAGTTCCAAACAAGAGGAATTCAAACAGACCTACACCAAGACACATCATCATTAAAATACCAAAGGCCAAAGACAGAGTGAGAATCTTAAAAGCAGAAAGAGAAAGAAAACTAGTTATTAACAAGGGTATCCCCATAAAAATGTCTGCTGGCTTTTCAATGGAAATTTTTCAGGCCAGACAGGAATGACAAAAAATATTCAAAGTTATGAAAAACAAGAATCTACAACCATAAATACTCTACCCAGCAAGGTTTTCAATTAAAACAGAAGGTGAAATAAAGAGCTTCCCAGATAGGAAAAAGCTTAAGGAATTCATCACCGACAAGCCAGCATTACAAAAAATGTTAAAGGGTCTTCCATAAAAAGAGAAGAGGTAAAAAAGGAAAATAGAAATAACAAATACAAATTAAAAAATGGCAGTAACAATGTACCTTTCAGTAATCACTTTAAATGTAAACGGATTAAATGCTCCAATCAAAAGGCATAGGATAATTGAATAGATAAGAAAACAAGACCTATGCTTACACCATCTACAATTGACCCACTTCAGATCAAATGACACTCACAGACTGAGAGTAAAAGGATGGAAAAAGATATTTCACGCAAAGGGAAATGAAAAGAAAGCCGCGGTAGCAATACTTATAGCAGATAAAATAAACGTTAAAACAAAGGCTATAATAAGAGACAAAAAAGGGCATTACATAATGATAAAGGGATCAATAAATCAAGAGGATATAACCCTAGTAAATGTATACGCACCTAATATAGGAGCACCTACATACATAAAGCAATTATTGACTGACATAAAAGGAGAAACCAATAGTAATACACTCATAGTAGGAGACTTTAACACCTCATTGTCACCAATGGACAGATTTTCTGAAGAATCAACCAGGAAACAATGGGCCTAAAAGACACACTAGACCAGATGGACTTAATAGATATTTTCAGAGCATTTTCCCCCAAAGCAGCAAAATAAACATTCTTCTCAAGTACACATGGAACATTTTCTAGGACAGACTGCATGTTAGGACATAAAAAAGTCTCAATAAATTTAAGAAGATTGAAATCATATCAAACGTCTTCTCTGATTACAATGGTATGAAACTAAAAATCAACTACACAACACATGGAGACTAAATAACATGTCTATTAAACAGTGAGTGAGTTATTAATGAGATCAAGGAAGAAATAAAAAATTACCTAGAAACAAATGAAAATGAAAACACAATGACTCAAAATTTATGAAACACAGCGAAAGAAGTTCTAAGAGGGAAATTTATAGCAATACAGGCTTACCTCAAGAAACAAGAAAAAGCTCAAATAAACAATCTGACTTTACACTTAAACTAGAAAAAGAATAGCAAACAAAGCCCAAAGTGAATAGAAGGAAGGAAATAAAGATCAGAGCAGAAATAAATGAAATAGAGTCTAGAAAAACAGTACAAAAGATTAATGAAACCAAGAGCTGGTTCTTTGAAAGGATAAACAAAATTGACAGACCCTTAGCTAGACTCATCCAGGAAAAAAGAGGACTAAAATAAATAGAATCAGAAATGAAAGAGAAGAAATAACCACAGACTCCACTGAAATATAATGGATCATAAGAAAATAGTACAAGCAATTATATGCCAACAAATTGGACAATTGGGAAAAAATGGAAATATTCCTAGAAACGTACAATCTCACAAGACTGAGTCAAGAAGAAACAGACAATTTGAACCAACTGATTACCACCAATGAGATAGAATCGGTAATCAAAAACCTCCCCAAACACAAAAGTCCTGGACCAGATGGCTTCATAGGCAAATTTTACCAAGCATTCAAAAAGAATAATTGCCTATTCTTCTCAAACTATTCCAAAATATTCAAGAAGAGGAAAAACTCCCTAACTCCTTTTATGAGGCCACCATTACCTTGATTCCAAAACCAGACAAAGACATTACAAAAAAAGAAAACTATAAGTTGATATCTCTTGTGAACATTAATGCAAAAATCCTCCACAAAATATTAGCGAATAGAATTCAGCAATACATTAAAAATATACACTATGATCAGGTTGGATTTATTCCTGGGATGCAAGGTTGGTACAATATCCACATATCAATTAATGCGATACACCACATTAACTAATTGAAAGATAAAAACCATATGATCATATCGATAGATGCATAAAAAGGGTTCAACAAAATCCGGCATCTATTTATGATAAAAACTCTAAGCAAAGTGGTAATAGAGGGAACATAACTCAACATAATAAAGGCCGTATATGACAAACCTATAGCTACCATCATACTCAATGGGAAAAGGCTAAAAGCATTTTCTTTAAGATCAGGAACAAGACAGGATGTCTACTTTCACCATTCCTCTTCAACATTATATTGGAAGTCTTAGTCATAGCAACAAGACAAGAATGAGAAATAAAAGGCATTTGAATTGGAAAGGAAGAAGTAACACTCTTGTTATTTGCTAATGACATGATACTATAGATAGAGAACCTTAAAGATTCCACACACGCACGCACGCACACACACACACACACACACACACACAAACTGTTAGAACTGATCAATGGATTCAGAAAAGTAGCAGGTTATAAAATAAATATTTAGAAGTTAGTGGCATTTTTGTACACTGATGATGAACTTTCAGAAAGAGTAATTAAGAAATAATTTCATTTATAATTGCATAGAATAATATAAAATATCTGAGAATCAAATGAACCAAGAAGGTAAAAGACCTGTTCTCAGAAAATTATATCATTGAAAAAAGAAATTGAAGAAGATACAAATAAATCAAAGTATATACCGTGCTCATGGGTAGGAAGAATCTACATCGTTAAAATGGCCATACTACCCAAAGCAATCTATAGAGTCAATGCAACCTTTCAAAATACCAATGGAATTTTTTCAGAGAGCTAGAACAAATAATCCTAAAACTTATATGGAATCATAAAAGACCCCAAATAGCCATGGCAATCTTGAGAAAGAACAAAGTTGGAGGTATCACACTACCTGATATCAAACTATACTACAAGGCTACAGTAATAGAGACAGCATGGTACTGGCATAAAAACAGGTACATTGATTAACAGATACATGGAACAGAATAGAGAGCCCAGAAATAAATTTATGCTTATATGCTCACTTAATATATGACAAAGGAGGTAAGAATATACAATGGGATAAAGACAGTGTCTTCAATAATGATGTTGGATGGACAGATACATGCAAAAAAAAAAAAAAAAAAGAAGCTGGACCACTTTCTTATACCATATACAAGAACAGACTCAAAATAGATTAAAAATCTGAAACCATAAAACTTTTAGAGGAAGAAATAGGCCATAAACTCTCTGATACTACTAACAGTAATTTCTTTTCAAATATATCTCCCTGGGTGAGGGAAACAAAAGAAAAAATAAATAAATGAGACTATATCAAACTAAAAAGTCTTTGTACAACAAAGGAAACTGCCAACAAAACAAAAAGACAACCGACTGATTGGAAGAAGATATTTGCTTACTATACATCTGACAAGAGGTTAATATCCAAAATACATAAAGGACTCATAAAACTCAACAACAAGAAAACAAACAATCCAATTAATAAATGGGCAAAGATTTGAACACATACTTCTCCAAAGAGAAAATACAGATGGATAAATAGACATATGAAAAGATGCTCAAGGTGATTAATCATCAGAGAAATGCAAATTAAAACCACAATGAGATATCATTTCACATCTGTTGCAAAGGTTATCATAATTAAATCAAAGAACAAGTATTGTATTGATGAAGATGGGGAGAAAAGGAAATCCTCTTACAATGTTGGTGGGATTGCAATTGGTATAACCACTGTTGAAAACAGTATGGAGGTTTCTCAAAAAAAAAATTAATAATGGATATACCTTTTGACCCAGTAATTGCACTTCTGGGCATTTATTAAAAGAAAACCAAAACAATAATTCATAAAGATCTATGTACCCCAATATTCATGGTGGCACAATTTACAATAGCCAAGATATAGAAGCAGCCTAAATGTCCATCAACAGACGATTGGATGAAGAAGCTATGGTTTATATATATATGGAATTTTACTCAACCATTAAAAAATGAAATCCTACCATTTGCAATGACATGGACGAACCTAAAGGTTATTATGCTTTGAAATAAATCAGACAGAGAAAGATAAATATCATATGATTTCACTTATATGCCGAATTTAAGGAACGAGAAGAACAGTTAATCAAAAATAGACTCCTAAATATAGTGTACCATTTAGTGAGGGACAGAGGGGAGGGGGTGGGGGGGCTGAAAGAACAGGGTGAAGGGTTAAAGGAGTACAAGTTAGTGGTTGATAGATGGTCATGAGGATGGAGAGCACAGCATTGGGAATGTAGTTAGCTATATAGAAAACCGGAGGAGAGAAGGGTCAATTAGGGGAATCATTTTATATACTATACTAATGTCTAACCAATGTACTATAAACTTGAAACTAATTGAAATAAATAAGTTAATTAAAAAAAAGTTGAGGATGCTTTATATGACCAACTTGTAATAGATAAGACCAACAAAGTAACAAAAAAGAGTCATTGGTGATCCTGCTTCAGTGTAACTAATGAATGTAAAATATAATTAACGTAGAAAAATAAAACAAAACAAAAGCTAACTAATTCACCTTGGAATTAGCAAAGTCCCTTTGGAGTGTATTAAATTTTTACTGAAATGATGATCCAAATTACATTTTGTCCTTTTGTTCACTTTAATTCATATTTTTTGATTGCTACTGATATATAGCAATTTCCAAATGTTTATAAGTAATTTAGGCTTTATTTATAAATAGAATATTACTACCCTCCCTTCACTGTTTCTGAATAAAAGTAATTCCTCAACTTTTTCTAAGATATTTGCATATATTCATGATGTTACCTCTTTGCACATATTATATATACAAACCCTATGTAATGATTTGTTATTTAACATTTAAGACAACTTATGGTGGTCTTGGTGTACAGATAATTTGGTGAATATGTAGTAAAACATATTTGCCTTTTGTTATATTATTTCAGAATATGTTGCCATTATTTGAGAGGCTTTACTCATCCTGATCTCGTCTATAGTTTCTTCCAATAATTTTATGACTTATTTTATTTACATTAACATCTGTATTCTATCTGGATTATTGTTGGTATAAGGTATAAATAGATTGAATTTTCTCCTAAATGATAGAGCATTTGTTTGAATGTCATTTAATTAAAACTGAATTGTCATTATTATTTTTTGGTCTCATTTTTAAATTTTCTTTTAGGAATTTCCTTAAATTTCTTCATTTGGGAAGAAAGAAATGGAACCATAATCAGTCTACAAATTTTAAAAGAGTTTCTAAAAGACAAAGTAAAGTTTCCCTTGTACCTCAGACTAAGTTTCACTCTTTATTTATATCACCTTATTTATGTCATTACTGGATGGAAACCAAGTTAAAAGAGAAAAGATACTTGATGTCTAATATTCGATTATCCATATTAACCATTAAGGTTAAGAGTAAAAAGATAATCTTTGCCAGTGGAAGTTGATCACTTCATGGAGAAAGGTTGGTGTTAAGGAAGCATGGTGAAATAATAAAAGGGTGTGGAGGGTCATGATATAATGGATAGATGATTGAATAATTATAAATCATTCTTTTTATTGGATGGCTAGGGAGGTGAACAGAGGATTAAGCCAACAGAAGCAGAAATTGCATGGGTTTAACTTGGAATTTCTAAAAATGTTAAATAATAGATGTGAGTAATTTATTAGAAATTCTAAATCACTTATCTATCATGAAGGGTGATCAAAATTCCTGTATACTTTTCTACCTATTATTCTATATCATTAGAGAAGTTCTTGATCTCTACCATATGTAGGATAAAATGATAGCATTTGAAGTGTTCACAACTAGTATAATATTAAAATAAATGAAAGTATCTTTTTAAATTAAGAAAAAGGAAAATACCTACTTTGTTTAGATATAAATGGAATATAGTCACATTACATGTGGTTTAGTTTCACACTGATACTAGAGTCTAATATAGAAATTCTCAAAGCCAGAAGAAAGTGCTAAAACTAAATTTTAGTTACATTTCTTAAATGAAACAATGGGAACATGATGCTTAACCCACTATCACACTTTACATGACCTCTTTCTTAAATTTACTTAAATTTTTTTTTCACACATATCATGCATTTATGGTAGTTTAATTTTGTTCTCTCTTCACACCCATTTTCTTCTAAAAATGTTGCTCATTCACTTTTGGCATCTTGTATTTTCTTTCCATCACTCTCTCTTCAAACCGACCACATACTCTATAGTCTGATTCTCTTTAGGGGTTGAGTGTGCTGGCTGAAAAATTATGGGAACATAATGCTCTAACAATAAGCTTTCTGCTTCTGTATCCCTGCTTGCGCAACCAACCTGTGGGTTGACAGTTAGTAACAAGAGGAAAAATAGACTTGTATGTTCAAACAGGATGAAGAATAAGGGTTTAGGGCTTAAAAATCTGTATCTCTACATTTTGGGGCTCCTTAATTTGGGGTCTGTGTACCCCTGGCAGACCCAGCTGGCTGAATAAAGAGTGTGTTTCCTATAACTCACTGATTTCTGGTGGTCTGTGTGTTTATCAGGGGCTGGCGGCTACAACAGAGAAAGATAAAATTTGAGTGGAATATGATTTGTATAAATCTGATATGTTTGAGCTGTTTTATAAAATGCTAAATTTTATCAATGTGTTAACTAAAGTCGAAAATTAAAGAAAAAACAGCGCTAATGTTGACAATTAACACTAATTTCTCATATGCTATGAGATCAATCTCAACATCTTTGCCTACAAAAATAGTAAAATGTCAAATACATACATACATACATACGTACGTACATACGTACGTACGTACGTACGTACATACATACATACATACATACATACATACATAAAGGTGATTTAATCAGAAAAGTGATATTGGAATGGTGAGATGTGGTTAAATTTTAGTATATAAATGGACTTTTTTCAAACATGAAATTGGATGAGAACACCTTCAGAAGTTGTGTAGAAAGAAAAAGAACAGATCCAAGTACTGAGCCTTGGGCCAATCCAACATGCAGAGGTTATTAAATAAGAAGGTATCAGCAGAAAATATGTAGAAAGAGCACATAGTGACGTATGAGGGACGAATATCAGGTGAGCATGATTAAGTAGAGAAAGAAAAGAGTTTTAGGCAGATAAAAAGGCAACGATGTTCTCTGGCCTGGCGGAAAATGAAGAAACATTCTCTTTGGAGGAGATAAATCATATTTATCCCAATTTTTTTTTTTTTTTTTGTAAGGAAAACTTTAAACACAGTGGTGACATAAAAGAAGGAAAAAACCCCGGAACAGTGTCTCTAGATGTTAGAACTGTTTATTTACTATAACGAACTATGTGTACTGTGTTCAAGTAATATAATTTTGGATAACCAACCTATGTTCTTTTTTTAAGATGCATTTAAATAAGGATTACTTATGACCCTGATGGTGGGTCTGTTTTTCTTTCTTAGTTTTCTTTCCACAGTTGTCCTTTTTCCACTGTACAAACGACAAGCATACTTTTCACTTATTCTTAGTCTTATTATATTGTTATGACACTGTAATACTACAATTACTATAATGTACCTCAGTTATCATTTATGGGGCATCAAAGGGACTCTTCAAAATATTGATGTCAGTGAAACCCCATTTCTCAAGGTACCATAACTAATCACAATTCTTTTTAACAGTTGCATTTCCTATGCAATTTTACTTTTAATTTTTAATAATTTTTAATGAAAAAACAAGCTCCAAGGTATAAATATGTAAAATATAATTTGTAAACAGGCAACATCTTTCATATACCTTGTTGTTTATTAAGAGTGTAAAGGCATTGATCAGGGTGGTTTATAAGTTTGAAACAATAGAATATAAGGTGTGGCTGAAAGTTACAGAATATAACAATATAAAAGGCTAGGTCTGCCACCAAAATGTGAGAACTTGATCTCCTTGTGTCTCTCTAGAGTGAACTGAACTAGCTGTGGATTTTTCATATATGCCATGAGGTTTTTAAATGGAGACTTTTCAATTTTTTCATTCTTCACACATGAATAATTTGGCATTAGGATTCTTATAGAATTTCCATTTCTCCTTTTATATTCATATTCATATCTATAACCATACTGATATCTATATTTATAGTGATAACACTATGGATTTTTAAAATGTTATAATTCTTTATTTATATGGTAATTTTTCTTTTTAGTACTCACCAATTTGCAAATTTGGCCTTTGAGAATGCTCCTGTGTCATTTTGTAATTACCCCCTTGGATTTTGAGCATAGTGATGTTGTCAGGATGCTTTCTGGGATCTTTCAAAAGACAAATCTAGAAAAAAAAATTATTAAGAGATCATTAGTTTACTTTTTCTGTCTTTTTTTTTTTTTTATATTCAGCCTGTTTACTTTTAGATTTATCCATGACTGGATATAGGTAGATAGGAAGATTACAAAAGGACAGGAAAAAGCTTTTGGAGGTAATGGATATATACATTACCTTGAATATAATGGTTTCACAATGTATACATATATCACCACTTAGTAAAGGATATACTTTAAATATGTGCAGTATATCAGATATCAACTATACCTCAATACAGTGTTTACATAAAAAAGAAATCATTAGTTTACACTGCTGCACTTAATTCTAATCCAATACTACTGATTGTTGACAATTTCCCAAATTAACTACCCTCTTATCTATCATTTATCATCTATCTATCTATCTATCTATCTATCTATCTATCTATCTATCTATCTATGTATCATCTATCTACCTATCATCTATCTATCTAATCATTACCTATGCATCTATATCATCGACCTGTCTTAACTATTCGTTTACTTAACATGATGTATCGCATAACAGTTAACAAGCTACACTTTGGAATCAAAGATCTGATTGCACGTCTATCTCCAAAATTTCTAAATTTTGACATGAGTGTGAGCAAGTAAGACAATTTCCCTAATCCTTGGATTTTTTAGCAGCAAAAAATGTTTATACTTTGTGTAAATGTGTACTTTGCCTATTATGATGATTGAATTGAGTAATGTATATTCAATAGTTAGCACAGTACTTCATGCATAGTAAATGTTCAATACATGATAGGTGTTATAATAATTAACAATATTTCAAAAGGTTGAACTTAGGTGCATAGTCTCCAAACACTGAGGAAATATTGTTAAATCATAATAGTAAAAGTTCTATTTTTTCTTAATATTGAACACAGTTGCTTTAAAAAAATAAGAATAGGGACCCATATGTTATTCTCTTAGTGATAGGTTCACATCTTGGGGTAAACACACACACACACACACACACACACACACACACACACCCCAAAACTTCCAAAAGAATTATCTTGGTATCTTGGCCCATATGTATTACTTATGATCTAAAATAACCTACTAGTTTACAGATTGGCTTGGAATGACTATTTTTTAAAGTCACAATCCTAATTGTACTTTACATCATTATACTTGAAACAATAAGCTTATTTTTAATTAAATGATAAAGACAAAGGCCAATTTGTGTTTTGTAGGCATTTTTGTATATTTTTCATCTTTCCTATTTCTCCTTAGAGACACTATTCCCTTAGGTCTCCACAAACAAGAATTCACTCCTTTTAAATAATTTGAAACCAGAAAATATTTCAAGCTAATCATCTCAGCTATGATAATCTTTATGAATGTTTACAAGGTGGGATTTGTTGGACACACATTTTATAAATTATTTGGTATTAAAAAGGTATTTATTAGAAATCAGATATTTGTGATAGTGAAGAAAAATTACTAAAAAGTCATACTTCAGATTTGAATTAAACTGAGAAATTATTTTATATGAATATTCTTTCCTACAAAATTACATGTTGTTTTCCAAGAAGTATATTTGCCTTTCAATATGGTTGATCCTTGCTCATATAATCCAGAGAAAAACAGAAAGATACCAACCTGTACTGCTAATGGTAAGTTAAATAGTGGTGTTACTTTTCTTTCAAAAATTTAAAAATAATTGCAAATACTATATAAGTTACATACCAATAAATAACGGTGATTTAAAGATGATATTTATTATTTCACTTTGTTTAAAACATTATTTCTCATTTCTTATTTTATGAATCCATATTGCAAGAGCATAGGTTTTGATTTATTCACGCATCTGCATTTCTAATGCTTTAGTGTTTAAACCAGACACTGAACTGTAGAAATGTGGAGGGAATGATACCTATTCTATTGCTCTCTATATAAAGAGAGCCTGAACAGTCCTAAAAATTAGTCGAACATAACAAGGTTGGAAATATTTTTCCTTGAGAATTGACTTCACATGTTTTAATACATTTTTAAAGGTAGAAAAGAATAGCTCTTTTGGAAGTGCTAATTCTGGTCAGCACTTGGAGCAATAATAGCTTATCGTTGATAATGATCAATTGACAAATCTGCACTGGTTGCAGAACAAATATCTACTATATGGTTTGAAATTACTCTGATATCAACACTAAACCTACAGGAATGCTCAATGTATTTTGCAGAAAAAGTGGAAGTTAGAACAAGGAGATATTAACAAAATGAACAGGGACAAATAAAGGTGAGATTGGGGAAGAAAGCTTTAGATTCATTTGGGGTTCTTTAAGACTTATCATTTTCATCAACAGCCTGGAAATAATTCACTAAAAACTTTTAAAAAGAAATAATACTAAGAAATATGAAGTCAGAAATTATAATTTGCTAAAAGAATAAATTGTTAATCTAGATAATATGGGATTCATATATGAGGTAATATACTAAATCATGTAGAAGGGAAATATTGCGTATTTAATAATAAAAGAAGAAAAACTTCAGAACAGGCAAAGATATTGATTGGCAAAATTAATCAATTAATTAACGAGTAATGTAATTTAAATATTTTTTATTTAAAAGAAGAAAATGTACACTATATGATATAGTTTATTTCTCTCTGTTGATGATTGTGCTCAGAGTTTATTTGGAAAGAATTCACCTGTTTTGCAAATTGACAACAAAGATCTCCTTGGGGTAAGAGAAAATCTGACTTTATTTATTTTTTTATATTTAATTTTTTCTGACTTTATTGAACTATAAACAATTAGTTGCTCATATTTACATTGTACAATTCAATGAGTTTTTAAAAAATTATAGTTGGCATACAATAATAGACCTTTTTCAGTGTACAGCCTTGTGATCAAGCAACCACATAACTCATAAAACGATCACTCCACTAAATCTAGTACCCAATTCTCCCTTACATGTTCATTATAACATTATTAACCACCTTCCCTTTGCTATGCTGTACATCTCCATGTCTATTCTGCAACTATCCATTTGTACCTCTTAATCCCTTTGCCCTCTTTTTTCCCTCCTAATTCTCCTCCCGTCTAGTATCCCTCTAAATATTCTCTGTATATGAGTTTATTTCTGCTTTTGTTGTTGTTGTCATTGCTGATTTTGTTCTTTAGATTCCACATGCATGTGAAATCATGCGATATTTGTCTTTATCTGATTTACTTCATTCAGTGCAATACCCTCTAGATCCATCAAGGCAATATCTTTTTCCATCTCCTTCCTTTTAGTCTGTGTGTATCTCTTAATTTGGAGTGAGTTTCTTGGCAGCATATGTAGGGGTCTTGTTTTCTTATCCATACATCCACTCTATCTTTTGGTTGGAATACTTAATTCTTTTCCACTTGAGGTACTTGTAGATAGGAATGTAGATATCACCATTCTTTCTTTATCAGAAAATCTGACTTTAAATATGGCTTTAGAATATTCACCCAATCAGTGTTCTGAATTCGCTAACAGTTATTATTTTTGCTTTTATAAATTATAAAAGTTTGAAAATAACATGTTTTATTGAATAATATCTATTGGTAGGATGTTATTAAGAATGAATAAATTTTTATAACAGATAAAATGCACTATAATATCTCACTGAAGGAGTACTTTATTATTAATTACTACTTTAAAATATATTTGCAGAAATTATACCTGCATGTACCACATGCAGATATTTATAAAAATGGAGTCAATTTGTATAAACCTTTTTATAATTTTATATCTAAAATATTTTAGATGATTTTAATTTTTAATATGTATTCATTGCTTAAAATGAATAAAATTATTTAAAAAATGCTTATTGTTAAATATTTAGATTATTTTCTATTTTTCACTCTTAAAGTATGTCATTATATATATATATCTAATGTGAAAGTGAATTTCTTTTTAAGAAAGATAAATTCTCTGTTATGTATTCTAAACAATTTTTTTTTTTAGAAATTTGTTTGGTCTGTTCACATTACTGAGCTATCTTATTGTAATATTTTCGATTTAGTATACTGGATAGTCTAAGGGCCCAATCAGGTCAATAGAAAGTAAATCTATTTTCTTTACCAATCAAGTATTTAACTGAATTTTATAATTTAAGTTTCTTTTTCTAATCTTGTTTAATTGGTTAGAGATTTTAGGATATTGCTAAACAGGGATCACCAGCATCCTTGTATAGGTCTGATTCCAGTAAAATATAACTGCTCAAATTTCATCAATTATTAATGTCCACTTACATAGTCTTCCTATTGTTAGAAAACTTTAATTAATGAATTTATATCAGATGTTAAAATATGAAATGACATCTCAAAAATTTGCTACACATATAGTTTTTACATGTCCCGATTTCTTCACTGATTATTAAGCAGTTACTAGACATTGATGCATTCTATACATAATCTCATTTTATCCTTATAATGAGATCAAAATGATTTTTATTTCTTTTTTTATAGATTAAAATTTAAAGGAAATTAATTTTCTCAAGACCATATAATTAGTAATAAAAGATAGAGTAAAATTTACAAAAAGATCTCTCTGACTTCGGTTCTAAACTCTTAACAGCCATATTATACTGTTCCTTATGTTTTATTTTTTTGTGTGTGTGATGCTTAAATTTTAAAAAATTCATTCTAAAACAATAAAAGGAGTGTCCAAATTTTTAACCTTAAGGGTAGACTGTCTTTTGTCTCATTAGCCATTAATATGTTTTTCTTTCTCAGATCTGTGCTGGATCCTGTGTAGATTAGCAGTTTTAAGTCCGGTTTCTCATTTCTAGCTGGCTCCCACTGTTGCTATACTTTAGCTCTGTTATTCACTCAGTTTTCATCATTGGCCAATCTGAGTTCTGAAAACCTACAATTACAAACATAAAATACTGGCAGAATGTATAAAATTCAATTTTTCCAAATAATCACACATTTCCAACATTTTCTCAGTTAATAGTCACTGGTTAGATATATGAGTAATTGCTGGGGACATGTGGACATAGGCAATGTGACAAGAAAACCAATGTTTCACTGTCACAAGGCTGAACCTGAAAAGTAGGTTTAGATTCTAGATACCTGTAACTGAGTGGAGACTGTGAAGGGATGCAATGCATTTTCTCTTTTATTCTTATGGTCGTAGTTACATGTGCAAATGTTGAAGTCTTGAATAGATTACTATTACTTTTCTTTCTTTTTCTTTTTTGGTACATGTGGCAATATTTGCGTTGTATAAAATTCAATTTTTCCTAGATTCTACTAGTATTAACTTTGTTGCAATATTACAGTTTGTGCTTTTATTAAAAAAAATAATTTCTATGTCTTCATTAGTAATTCTTAGGGAAGGTGGAAGAGGCTGCAAATGTCACTTTAACATAAAATAGAAAATTTCAAAATTTAAGTATAGGTTTTAATTCATTATGCTGGTATAATTTTATTTTGATGAGGTTAATAATGAAAAATTAATGGATTATTTTTGAATCCTGAATCAAGATTTTATTTAATTTATTTTACAAATACATAAATTTGGAATTAGTTACAAATGACAAGAAGTTTGAAAGCAAGGGTGAAAACATAATTTATTATGGGTTTTGCAGGTCAATTTCCAAAACTGAGTTGATTTCTATAGTTATTTTAAAGTAGTTTCTTTTGCACAGTTCTAGATCAAATCTTCAACATCATGGATTATTATCTTACAAAGGGGTATGTGTGTGAATATGATTCCTTTTATACAGCATTTTCTAGATATAAAGTTACTCATGTAATTTCTCATTTTCGTATCTTTATTTCTAGAATAAATCCCAAAAGAGAAATGAAGAACCGTACAAAGCAGATAGAGTTTGTTCTTCTGGGACTGACAGATAATCTTCAGTTACAGATTGTAATTTTTTTATTTCTACTTCTGAATTACATGTTGAGCATGATAGGAAACTTAACCATTATTGCCCTCACACTACTGGATTCCCATCTTAAGACTCCAATGTATTTCTTTCTCCGAAATTTCTCTTTTCTGGAAATTTCATTCACAAGTGCTTGTATCCCCAGATTCCTAATCATCATTGTAACCAGGGAAAAGACCATTTCCTATAATAGTTGTATTTCTCAATTATTTTTTTATATATTCTTGGGGGTTACAGAATTTTTCCTTTTGGCGGCTATGTCCTATGACCGCTATGTTGCCATTTGCAAACCTTTGCATTATACATCCATTATGAGCAGTAGAGTTTGTCATCAGCTTGTACTCAGTTCTTGGGCGACAGGATTCCTGGTTGTTTTCCCTCCACTGCTTTTGGTTCTTAACCTGGATTTCTGTGCTTCAAATATCGATCATTTCATTTGTGACATTTCTCCTTTCCTGCAACTTTCTTGCTCAGATACACGTCTACTAGAACTGATTGCATTTTTCTTAGCTGTGTTGATCCTCATCGTCACCTTGTTATTAGTAATCCTTTCTTACTCTTACATCATCAAGACAATTCTAAAATTCCCTTCAGCTCAACAAAAGAAAAAAGCCTTTTCTACCTGCTCTTCTCACTTGATAGTTGTATCTATCACTTATGGTAGTTGCATATTCATCTATGTAAAGCCATCCGCAAATGAAAGAATCGGTATAAGCAAAGGGATAGCTGTGCTCAATACTTCAATTGCCCCTTTGTTGAACCCATTCATTTATACTCTGAGGAACCAGCAAGTTAAACAAGCCTTCAGAGATGTATTTAGAAAGACATTTTGTGTTTTAGACAAGTAATACTATTATTGAAATAATTAACATAAAACATAAAAGGAATAAAACCTATTTTGACTCTTTTAGTTTAAGAATTAATATTAGAGAATATTTAATTAGTTAGATTGAGCTTAAATACTTTTTCCATTCTATACATTCTTAATTTAGCTTTCTCTTCATATTGAAACCTTTCTGCATTGGAAATATAAAATTGCAAAATTTATTTTTTTCTAAAACTGTTAGAATAAGATGAATGAAGGTTTTATTGTAATATAGAATATAAATTCTTGGAGTGCCTATGAAATAGTTTAAATAAATGTACTATGTTTTACTTAAAAACAATATCCTTCAAAGTTCTTAGAAAAATTGAATTTTGTCAGGATTATACTTCAGATGCTCCAAGAGATTTTGCACTTTAAAAGAATGATCTAGAGAATTATTTTGTAATATCATTGTTATTGACATTTTGTAATATCAATTGTTAATATAGTAAAAAAGCATAATTTCTTTTGAAATGAATTATACATTTTCTTTTTGTGATTTTTAGTTTTTTTGGTTGGGTAAATTTTTAAAATTGCAGTAGAAAATAAAATATGATTTAATACACAAGTAGTTGATTTCTCACATCATCTTTTTCAAGAACATATAAGCAAGTTTAATCTCTTGAACATGCCAATGAACATATTGAATAAATGGGAAAACATGGTGAATTTTTTAATGTTATGTAACTATTTGTTTTTAATTCTGTGTAAGTTTCCTACATTAGTTGATATCAAATATCAATTTCTCAAAGTGTAAATGACTACTTAAAAAATAAAATTATATTTCATTTCTTCCAAAACTGGCATATGAAATTATCTTTCTTTTTCTCTTAACTTTAGAACTCTTAGAATGCATAAATGCCACAGCTCTATAATTGCCCTAAGGTAGATGCCATTAGACGTGTTCATTTATACCATAATGATGATTAAGCTATTAGCACTAGATTATTTTCAATATGTGTCAGTAGTATTCATTCTTATCTTTGTCTACAGTTATCATACACTTCTCTAGTCAATATTCTTTAAAATATTTATCTATCAATTTTGACAATGGGAAAAGAAAACAAATGGATGAACAAAAGTTTATTACCAGATTATTGGTGGACTTAGATCTCCACAACAAATTGCAAGAAGACATTTAGAGACATACATGCAAAGTTAAAAAAAATGATTTCTGTCAGACATTGAGATAATGGTTGTTGTTGTCAATCTGCCTAGAATAACTAGAAGAGATAAATTTATAGAGAAGTATGTTGCATAAACTTTCTATAATTTTTCTTTATCTGTACAACCTCATTGGATAAGAAACAAAGCAACATATTTTGTACTCCACCTTCATCTCTGTGGCAGAGAGCATTTCCCTAAGTGCCAGTAACACAACATCTTCCATTCAACAACATACAATATAACTTTATCACTTCTTTATCACTTTATAATTTCATGCAATATAACTGTATCACTCCTTCCAAGAAGAAGTAGGACAAATTCCTTTTCCTGAATTTGGGAAGAAGCTAGTGACTACTCCAACCAGTAGAGTTGAAGCCAGGTGATTCCGAGGTTAAGTCATGAAAAGAATATATCTTCCATCTAGATCTCTTCATTTTTGGGAAATTTAACCTTGAAACCCAACCACCATGCTGTGAAAAAGCCCAAACTGGCTCTTAGGAGAGAACACGTAGAGAAGTGCATATTTGAAAAACAACAACAAAAACCCCAAAACAGCTTAGCATTTGAAACCTATATAATTTCATTAAACAATGTCACCCCAATTAATTTAATTAAAGTAATAATAATAAAAAAAAAAAACCCTGAGGCCTCAAACTGACAGCCTGATTCAATTGACATACATGTGAGTGAAGGTGTCTTAAGATGACTCCATTTCTCAGTTTTCAAGTCTTCCATATGAGGTCTCAAACATCATGGAGCAGAAACGAGACCTGCTGTACTTTGTATAAATTCCTGACAACAGAGTCTGTGGGTATAGAAACTGGTTGCTTTATACAATAAAGCATTGAAGTAAGTTTCAATGGTGGTCTTCTGGCATGTGGGTGCTTACAACTGACATTTTTTCCCCCTATGGAAGTCATATAAAAGGAATATGCAACTCACAATAGAAACCTGCAATTAATTGATTTCTCCTGACGATTAATAAAAATGTGGCTTGTATTTTTCAAAACTCATCAGATTGAGTACTTAAGATTCGTGCATTGCAGTGGATATAAATTTTACTTAAAAAATTGTTTAAAAAAATGAATTCTGGATATTAGTTTTGCTTTTTAGTGTGATAATGGATTATCAAGTCTGTCATTGCTTTGTGTGTACTCTAGGATTATGCAAGTGTTACATTGAAGAAAATGACACAGAGTTTCTCATTCTAAGAGTAAGAAATTACAAACAGACGGGAAGTTTTATAAGCACTCTGTATATTACTGTATATTTATATGCACACACACATACCTACACTGCCTTTTGAGAGGGCTTATAAGTAAATAACCCACCAACATAACTAGTGCCCACATCATTATTACCTAAAAGGAACCTGAGATCCTCAGAAACGACTATATTATTCAGGGATGGATCAAGTAAAATATAAGAGAGCTGAAATGGCCTTGTTTTAGGGAAGTTTCAAAAAATGAAGAGTACGTATAAACAAAGTTCAGAAGCTAATTAGAAGAGGCTCTGACTCACCATATTTGGATAATATGCATATCAACATAAATGATGATATGAACAGATTATAACTTAATTGAATAAAATTAGAGTCCTTGAGTCAATACTGCTTTATAATAAGTAAATAATATTCACAGGAGAGAAAAAAATCATCTTTATAGTAAAATATGATGACTAATCAACATAGACACGATGATTAAGCTGGCAAATGATCAATGGATGCTAAAACTAGTGGATGAAAGTTTCATGAGGAGCAAGATATTTACATAGTCTTAAAATAGCTAAGAAATTACATATTATTACATATAAAAATACAAAATGTACACAATTGTGATGTTAGAGAAGGGTGTATGGAGTCCTTGTAATATTTTTGAAAATAATTCTTTAAGTTTAAAATTTCAAAATGGTACAAAAACAGGAAAGAGATTAAATTTTGGGTGGTGAATATGCAATGCAATACGCATGTGATGTATTATTGAATTACACACTTGAAACCTATATGATTTTATTAACTATTCTCACCGCAAATTTAATTTTAAAAATGAAAAAATAAAATAATAAAATAAATTGGCTCAGACTAAAACGATCATTCTCAAAATATAATATGACTTGTGGGCTCCCCTTACAAGGGTAGTCATAATAGACTATGAACTATTACAAAAATTACCATGTCATATCTTCATATGTGAGATGTTGACTTACAAATGACTGAGAGTTAGTAAATACACTAATTGACTCATTAAGTCAAGAATTTCTCATCCATACACAAATGTTAGAATTTTTGAGGTATACTATTTGGAATATTTTAAGAAGCTTGGATGTTATACAACATGTGAAAAAATTTTTTATCTGTGCTCAAACATTCTCATAACTTTAGGAAATAATTTCGTGTTTTCCAATCATAAGTAGTAGAATCTGTTCATTAAAATTTGCACTGACTGTTTTCTCTTTTTAATGTGAAACTATTGTTAGATTGAATTAATCCTTATATTAATTTCGTTTTGAATTTATGGGAAATTTTAAGAGCACATAATGATAATAATGGCATGCAGCAACAGTATTTTAATTATTATTATTTTTTTTTACTAACAGGTATGAGGCATATGAATGCATTTCAAATCAAATACGAATCATTTATATTCCTGTTGTTGAAAGGTTGTTACTGTCTCAGAAAACAGAAAGGAATGCATACAATCAACTCTCCAATTTTTACGCCCTTTTCATATCAGGTCTTCTCAATATTAGAAAGAACATCTAAATGTGCTATGACTCAAACAAAAACTTTTACATGAATGTTCATGGGAGTGCTGTTCACAATAGCCCCAAGTGGAAACAACCTTGGTGTCCATCGGCGGATGAGTGCATAAACAAAAGAGGTGTATCCATGCAATGGAATCTCATTCTTGTATAAAAAGTAATAAAGTACTGATAGATTCTACAATATGGATGAGTCTTGAAAACATTATGCAAGGTAAAAGAAGCAAGACAAAAGAAGCCACACATAGTGCATAATTTCATTTATATGAAAGGTGTAGAAGAGGCAAAGTATAGAGACAGAAAGTAATGGTGGCAGGGGCTGGAGGAAAGGAGTAAAATGGAGTCACTGCTTCATAGATATGGAATTTCTTACTGAAATGATGAAAATGTTTTAAGGTTATATAATGGTGATGATTGCACAACTTTGTGAATGTAACAATAGTTATTGACTGCATGCAGTAAAATTGTTAAAAAGGAGAATTTTAAGTTACATGAATTTCACTACGATAAAAATATACCTGGAGAGGAATATTAGAACATATATGGATTGAACTGGAAGATCTAAGAACCTTTAGAATCCTAACTTCGTGATCGTCAGGCCACTTTATGGAAATCCTTCTCTTGTTAGGAGAGGAGATTGAAAGGTGAGATGAGATAACAGAATGTGTTACTATCAAGAACAACATTGATTGCATAGCTCATGTGCTTGACAATAGTGCTTTTCAGTTTAGAAGAATTATAGGTTATCAAAGTCAGACAGGGCTTATCTTCTAGTCACTGTGCCCACCTTTAGTTCGGGAACACAGGCCTAACTCTAAATGTCACGTAATTACTTTGGTCCTGATAATGAACATTTTGGAGACTTTTGTGCATATTTCTTTATTCAGAGGTATCACATATTTATTTCAGTGCATAAGAAATCTTTGGTGAATGCTTTATGAGGTCATGTTGATAATAAATAGGCTTCAAAGTTGGCAGAGAGAAAATAACTGTAATTTTATCTCATCTTTTTTCTCTTTATCAAAACATAAACTCTTAAAGCATGCTACAGTAGGACAGATTAAGGCATATAAAATCTAGTACTTAAATTCAGAAATGTTCAGACAAGCTTAATTTTTTGATGTCAATAAAGTAATTTAATAAACAGAGATAAGCAGACACATTGATAAATAAGAGCGTATTATGACAGAGAGAGATCCCTACAGCTATGGCAGCGTATGTACTTTTCTCACCCCTCCTCTACCGAAACCACACTTTGTGCTTGAAAGGTAGTGTATTGTAGTAGATGGAAATTAATCAAAATCAGGATTCAGCCTCCTTTATTTGCTACCTATGATATAATTGTCAATTTACTCAATCTTCTGTCCACATTTTGATACAACTAAAACATATTTATAGAACCGGTAAGGGTATTCATAATAAAATTTGACAAGAATTTTGTGCTTTGGGGCCATTATTAAATAAAACAAAGTGTACCCGAACATAAGCACTGCAAAACTGGTAGTCAAAAAAGGCAGTTATTTCCAAAATTCTGTCAATAGAAATAATTTAAAAGAATGTTTAATTGCAATTTCAAAGTGTACTTTTAAAATTTAAAATAGTGAAATAAGCCAGACAGAAAAAGTTGAAAACCACATGATGCCACTTATATGTGGCATATCAACCTAAAAGCAAAAAATGAATGGGACAAACAGAGACTCATAGACATGGACAATAGACTTATGGTTATCAGAGGGTGGGGGGAGGAGGGAGGAGGAAAGTAGATAGGGTAAAAGGGGTCAAATATGTGGTGACAGAAAGAAATCTAGCTACAAGAGGTGAAATTCCATTTATTTGTTTATTTATTTTTAGGTGAGGCAACCCTTGGTTAACCTCACAGATTGCAAGGACCTTGTCATCTTACAATCCCTTATCTTTTACGCAGACAGCACCTGGTCTTCCTAGGTGGTCTCCCATCCAAGTACTAACCAGGCCCAACCCTGCTCAGAGGTGAAATTTTAAATAAAAAAATTTTTTTAATAGTCTTTGAATTTTGAATTTAATATCAGAGGCATTCCCCCCCCCCGATTTTTCTTTAATTTTTGTCATTTTTGTCTGTTAGCCAAAAAAGTAATAATTTATTTTCAAAGGTAATAATGAAAAATGTGGTAGCATTATTAATGAAGATTTGTTTTCTTTCTCTTTCTTTCCTCCCTCCCTCCCTTCCTTTCTTTTCCCATTCTTGATCTTTCTTTCTTTTATTTTTTTTCTCTCTCTCCTTTCCACAAGCAAGCTATTTCTGTTTTTAATTTTGTCTATGTGGTTTCAAACTCTACATTATTCAATTTAGAAATATGTTCTTCAATTGTCCCCTTGATTATATTTTCCATAATTATTCATTTTATAAGTTCATTTCCCCCCCTATTTTTGATAGTTGGATATCCATGATAACCCTTTTATTCATTTATAAGCCTTGTGTTGATGTGCGTAGTTATTTTATCGACATTTAAAATTTGATGTTCCAATTCACTCTTATGCATCTATTCTAAGTGTTAACCCATAGTAAGTGACATTATCCTTAAATTCATTTTACATTAAATGTATGCCTTTTTAGGGAATTTCTCTCATGAATATAAATAAATCTATAATACAGTAGTCTCCCCTTTTTGGTATTTCACTTTCCCTATTTTCAGTTAACTGGATTCAACGGTAGTCTGAAAATATTAAAATTCCAGAAATAAACAGTTCATAAGATTGAAATTGCTTGTGTTCTGAATAGTGTGGTGAAATCTCACACTGTTCCTCCTTCTTCCTTCTGTAGCCAAATCATCCCGTTGTCCACACTGCGTACACCACCGGCCCATTAACCACTAATTAGCCATCTTGGTTATCAGATTGACTGTCAAGGTATCGCAGTGCTTGTGTTCAAGTAACCCTTATTTTATTTAATAATGGCTCCAAACATAAGAGTAGTGGTACTGGCAATTTGAAAATGCCAAAGAGAAGCCATAAATTGTTTCCTTTAAGTAAAAAGTACGCATGTATAGGAGAAAACATAGTATATGTAGGGTTTAGTACTATCTGAGATTTCAAGCATCCATCCCTTGGAAGTCATGGAACTTATCTCCTCGTGATATGAGTGGACTACCCTACATCTTATTAGGGATCGTGAAGATGTTTCCTCTTCTTTAATTTTGATTATTTCCACTTTGTGGTATTCATTATTTTAATTAGCCCAGAATGCCTTATTTGGTTTATTTTATTTCTAATACATCTTTGCTCTTGCTGTCTTCCTTTTTCATTTGATCTTCAGATTTAGGATATTAATTTCGGTAACATTGTCTTAGAGACAGAAACTAGTACTTTTTTACTCCTTAAGATATCTTCTATATAATTATATAACTTCAACTATTATTATTTTCTTTCCTCCTCTAGAACAGTGAAGAAAAGACAGGTCAGAAATGAAGGCAAGTTTAATTACTTGGAAACAATATATTTTATAGTTCTACAATGATGAAAAGCACAACGTATTAGTTTTGTTTAAAAGGAGTTTGCAGTGAGATTATTATGCAGTATTAAATGTCTTTGAGAAGGTTCGCGTGAGTAAATTACAAGCACAAAGCAACGAAATAAGCTAGAAGCTGTAGTTAAATATTTAGAGGACTGTCTTCTTTCATTTTATTCTGATTCATCAAAACTTTGGTTTCTTTGAGAGAAATATTATCCTCTTTATGGAGTCGTTGAAAGCTTGCTTCACTTGCTTATTCCTGAGGGTGTAAATGAAGGGGTTCAGCAAGGGTGCAACAGAAGTAGTGAGTACTGAAACGCCTTTGTTTATGGCCACCTCGTCCTTTGCTGAGGGCTTGACATAGATGAAGATGCAGCTTCCATAGGTGATGGAAACTACAATCATGTGAGATGAGCAGGTAGAAAAGGCCTTTTTTCTTTGTTGGACAGAAGGGAATTTCAGAATAGTCCTGATGATGTATGTGTAGGACAGACACACACAGACTAGGGTGATAATGAGTGCAAATACAGCCATGAGGATGACTATTTGTTCTATTACCCACGTGTCAGAGCATGAGATCTTTAGGAGGGGACCTGCATCACAGCTAAAATGATCAATGGCATTGGAGTCACAGAATTCGAGCTGGAGCCCCAAGCTAAGGGGCGGGAGAATGATCATCAAGCCAGACGCCCAACAGCAGAGGACTAATAAGGTACAGACCCTGTTGTTCATGATGGTCATGTAATGTAGGGGTTTACAGATGGCAACGTAGCGGTCATAGGACATCGCTGCCAGAAGAAAAAATTCTGTTGCTCCAAAGAGAATAACAAAAAATATTTGACTCGCGCAAGCATTGTAAGTAATGGTATTGTTCCCGGTCGATATACTGTGCAGGAATTTAGGAATACAGACAGTGGTAAATGAGACTTCTAAGATGGAAAAGTTTCTGAGGAAAAAGTACATAGGAGTTTTAAGATGTGAGTCCACCAACGTGAGGGTGATAATAGTCAGGTTCCCTGTTACACTCAACATGTAGGCGAGAAAGAGGAAGATAAATAGCAGAATTTGCAGTTGTGGGTCATCTGTCAGTCCCAGCAGGATAAAAGTTGTTATTGGTGTGTGGTTTCTCATCGCTGACTTTTGAAATCTACCCAATCATCATGTAAAAATAAGAGATTTTTATCAGGACGTGGATGTTCAAATTCTGTAGCAAAAGACTGTGCACATATAATCCAAGGAAACCTGCATTTCTAAGAAGGCAAAAATTTGAAGAAAAAAATACATAAGTGTTTTAAGATGAGAATCCACGAGTGTAAGAATAATAATGGTAAAATTTCCAGGAACACTCAGTACATAAATGAGAAAGAAGATAAACACCAGAACTTTCAGTTGTGGATTCTCTGTAATTCTTAACAAAATGAATGCTATTTTGCAGGGTGATTTCTCATTATTATATTTGATGTTTCAGACATTCTGCACATAAAATATCAAAGAAGAAGCATCTGAACAGAAGAAAGGAAATAGTAAAGCAAAAATCGATCAAATAGAAAACAAAAAAATAAGAGGAAAGATTAATGGAATCAAAACGTGATTCTTAGAGAGTATGAGTCACATTAATAAAACTGTTGTGAGATTGATCAGAAAAAAAGAAAAGATTAAATTTATCAGGGATGAGAAATATGACATGATTATAGGTTATACAGGTATTAAAATGATAAAATGGAATATTTTGATAAGCTCTGCTTAAATGAAATGAACTAATTCTGTAAAATATACAATCTACCAAAGGTGAAATATGTAAATTATACATCTCTATATCTGTTAAAGTAAAACAAACAAACAAACAAACTTAAATCACCCCCAAAATAGATGCCAGGCAGAGATATCTAAACTGTAAATTTCTACCAAACGTTAGAACAATACTAATTTTACACAAATCCTTTCATAAAACAGACATTGGTAGCAAAAATTATAACGTTATCTGATTGAATTTCCAATGCATATAGAAATAATATAAGTAATAACCACAATGGAAAGGAGAAGAATAAATGGTTCTACATAGTAATAAATGCTCTACATCCTAACTTTAGTGGTTAAATAGTGATTCTAAGTGGTCTGTGAAATGTTCAGTGTATATTATAATTCATAGACCATGCACATTTATTATGTTAAATGTTTATATTAGTAAATAGGAAATATTTCAACTCAAGTATATAATCTTTGACAATAAAAACTAGAAAAAGGAGTAAATAAACCCAAAATATGAAAGGAAAGGATATAAAGATAAGACCAGAAATCAATAGAATTTAAAACAAAAAGATAATAATAAAGCTAATGAAGCCAAAATTTGGTTCTTTAGTGAATAATAATATTGATGAATTATAACCCGACTGACAAGCAAAACAAACAACAAAAATGAAACAATAAAAGGAAGAAAACACACTAGAAATATCAGAAATGAAAGACATCATTCCAGATCTCAGATATTGAAAGGTTAATAAGAGAATACTGTGAACAACTTACACAAATATTTTGGACAACTTAAATGACATAGATGAATTTTTAAAGTCTACAAGCTACAAAAACATATTCAAGTAGAAATAGATAGCTAAATAGTTCTACAGCTATTTAAAAAATTGAATTTGTAGTTCAAAATATTCTACAGCAGAATTTCCAGGAGTAAATATGTAAATAACAAATATTGCCAATTCTATACAATTTCTTTGAGAAAACAGGAGTAAGGAACATATTCCACCTTAATTTTTGAGGATTTAAAAATACTTGTAAAATTTATATAAAATGCAAGGGCCAAAATAGAAGTCACATTTGAAGACCATAAAGAATGATAGGGAATTTTCACTACAGGTATAAATAATTCTTTTAAAGAAACCATAATAAACACAGTATGATGCTAAAAATGATACTGGTCAGATTTCTTCAGAGAACAGAAGACATTAGCATACTCTAACTCCTTTTATAAGGCTAGTATCACCTTGATAGTATAACCAAAGATACACATTACGAAAAAAGAAATTCTAAACAATACCCTCTATGGACATAGATAAAAATCTTCAATAAGAGAATAACAGATCAAATTTAGCAATAACATTATCAACACAATGCAGCATGAGGTGACAGTTATCCTAAAAATTCAAGATTGGTTTAATATTTTAGATCAATTAATTTTATTCTCTATAATAACAGAGACAGAGAAAACACATATTTTCTTCTGAATAATTTCATAAAAATATTCTTGACAAAATTCAACAATTATTTTTGCTAAAAAAACTCTCAGTGATGTAAAAGCAGAAACTTCCCTAATGTGATAAAAGACATCTACTTATAAAAAACAAAACGATACTTCTGCTAATATCAAATATAAAGAGAAAAGACTAAAAACTTTTCCCTAAAATCATAAACTACACAAGGATGACTACTTCATAGCTGATATTCAACAATGTGCTGAAGTTCCTAGCCAATAAAATAAGGTGAGAAACTAATAGTGACATTGTGATTAGAAATAAAGAAGTTAAATTGTTTTCTCTTGTAGATAACATAATCGGATAGATGTAGAATATCTACAAAATATGTACATGAATAAGTAAGTGAGCTTAACAAAGGCACAAGATGGAGAGTCACTATATATAGAAAATTGTGTTTATGTATAGCAACAATGAACATTTGGAACTTGAAATTTTTTAAAATGTCATATACAACTTCATTTAAACAGGAAACATATAGGCACAGATTGAGCTAATTAGAACAGCAATACTATGGAAATTACAAAAAAATGACATCGAAATAAGAATAAACATACAATTCATTAGAACAGAACAATGTATACTAAAATTGAGTAACATTAGACAAATTGAGGGCAAAAATAAAGCCTCGTCACAAACGGTGCTGCTACAGTAAGATATACATATGGATAGAAATTATATAACAAAAAATAAACTTGAAATAGATCATAGACCTAATTAAAAATATTGTTTTTTGAAAGGCAAAATTAAAAGTGAAAAGAATAGTTATACACTAGAAGGTATTTACTAAACATGTCTCTGAAACAAAGAGCATTTATTTTATATATATATGAATATATTTACATATATTAAATACATATTAGTACATACATATTATATATATATATATATATACTATGTATACTCTGACGAAGATGGAAAGTAGTATATTGGTATATATGTGTATGTATATATACATAATTTACAAATAAAAAACAAACAACCCGATAAAAAGAGGTCAAAAATTAGAACAAATACTTCACAAAAAAAGGAGCATAAAAGATATGAAGAGATGTTCAATATCATTAGTCATCGAGATAATGAAAATTAAAATGATAACAAGATATTACTAAACTTTCCTTAGGATAGTCAAAATTAAATTTACTAACAATAGCAAGCATGGGAAAAACACTATGAAATTGCGATGTTTATATGTTGCCAGTGGAAATATAATATAGTAAAACCACAGGTAAAAGGGATCAAAGAAATTTGACTTTGTGTGGTGAACACAGAATGCAATATACATATGAAGGATTGTTGAATTGTTCACTTGAAACCTATATAATTTTATTAATTAAATAAATTTAATGTATAAAAACTATTTTAGGATACCATTTTGATGTTTTATTCTATAATTTCTTTTCTTAAATAATTTTTATTTTTTATAAACAAAAATAATTTTGCAGTTTTAATTTACAGTTTCTTATAAAATTAGAAAGATATCTACTATATGACATGGAAAATTTATTCTGAATTTACCCAAGAACAACAGCAACAAAAAAAAAGTGTCAAGAGGGAGAATTGATAATTGCAACTTAATTCATAATAACAAAAAATAGAATGAAATAAAGCAAAAATAGGTGAATAAATAAATAAATTGTGGTATATCTATACAGGGAATGCTTTATAGCAATAAAAAAATAAAGAATTGATATATGAAACATGGATAAATTGTGAAGTAGAATGCCAAGATAAAACATATACACAGTAAAGAGAAAGTACAATAAATTTTAATTTATCCATCTATTGAGAGGGTGAAAAAGAACATAATCTCTTTGAAGTAATAGAAATTTGTATATCTTGATTTCAGTAATGGTTATAAGGATGTATAAATACGTTTGCCAAAATCTATTGGAATGCTACACTTAAAATATGTTGTTTTTATAGTATATAAATTTTGCTTCAATAAAACTGACGTGAACAAGAGAAGTCATGGACCAGAAGGTATATGCAACAACTGTTAAGGACTGCAACCAGCATTTATAAAATTCCACTACAAGTCAATAAAAAAACAAAATTCAACCCAAACAACTGGACATGTCTTCAGAAAAGACTATATCTAAAGGCCAGTGAGCATAGGAAAATGTGATATGTTTAGTACTTAGGATAAAAGAAATTAAATTCACAACTAGAGCACAACCATCAGAATAATTAACATTAAATAGATGAATCAAAGTAAGAATACTAAGGGATAAGTTGAACATTGATATCTTAAAGATTAGAATGTAAATTCCTATAAATACAGTAATACTTAAAATATACTTATTGAGCTGAATATACAGATATCTATAAAACAGGAAATTATAATTCTCAATATTTACTTAATAAGACATGTATATATGTACACAAATATATGCAGGTGTAGGGATGTTTATAGCAGCATTATTCTCAATAACCTCAAAACAAAAAACCAAAATGTCCATCAATAAAGGAATCAGATTTTAAATTGTGATATATTCATACAATGGATGAATATAACAATAAAGATAAAATAACACTGTTACATGAAAGAACCTGGAGCGTTTTAACCAACATAATTTTAAGTGAAGACACAAGACACAAAGAAGACAGAAAGCATAATCCACTTACACAATTTTCAAAAATAAGCAAAACCAATTAACAGAGTTAGTAATCAGGATAGTGTCTCTATTCAGGGAGAAGTGTGAAGGTATGGACTAGGTCTAGGTATATATATGGCTTATACGATGCTATTATTGTTCTATTATTTCTATTTTATTTCTATATTTTTATTTATAGAACTCTTCTTTTGTGATTGTTCATTTTTTGTAATGTTCGAATACTGTTAAATTTAATACTTTTTTTAAAAACAAAGAAAACCATGAGATTTGGCCATTTCATCTGACACTTTAGTATTCTATAACAGTTCCTTATTTCTACACTTTTTACTAATGTTTAATGAACAAAACACTTTTTATATATATATCTAGTCTATTACAGTATGAGGAAGGCTTGACACCTGTTGTGTTCATTAGCATATAATATTCACTCAACCACCACATTGCAAAGACGAGGTCATTTATATAAAACTTTAAAATAATTATCCTCATCAGTTTATATATATCCATATCCTATGTTAATCTTTATGTAGTCTCTACTTGTCCTCTCTACACCTTTATATTTCATTCATTACTCAGATTTCTAAAATCTGGCTTCTTTATCCACTCTCACTTTCTTGCTCAATTCATTATTATACTCTTCTACCTATTGCCTGCATCTGAATAATAGCTAACATGTTTAGACTGTACATTCTAAACATGTTATAAAAGAGTTCATCTTTTCCATTCTATCTGCTTCTATCCTATTCAGATGACTTTGATCTCACACTCGATATGAAACACTGGTTCTCTAGCTGGACTTCTTATCTCCTGTTTTGATCAGTTTAATCTATTTTCCTCACTGCATCTAGAATAAGTTCTGAGATACCATCTCGATTCCTCCAGACTACATTAGGTACAATCCACTATGTTTCTGTATCCATCATAGCTATATGAGAAGTGTTTATTTATTGTTTGTCACCCAATTAGACTGTGATAGTCTCGAAATCAGGGCCTTTCTGGTTCTAAGTAGTATACTCAGATCTTATCAAGTTTCTTGGAATATAATAGCTTCTCAGTATATTAATTAAATACATATATATTTACAAATGAAGACCATGATATATTCTTTACTGATATTTTATGATTACACTTGACAGA
The DNA here is from genome assembly GCF_014176215.1 of Rousettus aegyptiacus. Taxonomy (NCBI): domain Eukaryota; kingdom Metazoa; phylum Chordata; class Mammalia; order Chiroptera; family Pteropodidae; genus Rousettus; species Rousettus aegyptiacus. Next base: position 126,945,175 of record NW_023416295.1, read on the forward strand.
ATCTTGATTCCCTTGATTCATTAGATAATGCTATACTAATTTTGAGGGTACTTTCTACAATATCAGAGTATGTATCATGCTCCCATGATCCTTCAGGGCACCAATTTTTGAATAGTAAAATATAGTCACTCAGACTGTAAAAAGTCCATAGACTTTTCATTTAAATTCTAATACAGGCCATGTGAAAAAAATAAGAATCAAAAAAGTATAAGGCAATGAGGTTTTTAAAAAATTCTAGAAATGAGCAAATAATAATTTTCCATTGTATTGTATTTCTATGATCCTTTTCTAGGAAGTTGCATAATTGGGGATACTCGTTTTAATTTCACTGGTAGCATGTAAAGTCTAAGTACAAACTACTTAGACTTTAGTCCAGTTACATGAGAAATCACATCTTTTTTTTAATGGTGCGTTATTAGATTGCTAGTTTCAACCAAACGTTGCTCCTGGGTTCCTTCTTTGACAAAATGGTCTCAGATGGAAACTGTGTAACAAAAAGGAAATTCAGAGTTTTTAGACACCATCAGAGAGGACAACACTGATATATAGGCTCAAGGACAAGGTAAACTATCTAAGCACTATTACCCTATCATGTTCTGTACATTAGGTCCACACTTGAAACGTCCGTGATGGGTCAAATTGAGAAACACAGGATTGTTGTTCCCCAGAGCCTATCTTCCTTTGCTCTGGCAGTAATCTGTCTCTTCATTTCCTATTGTACCTCCAGCAAAAGTCCTTCTGATGTAAGATATCATCCTAAGATGCAAAACAACTCTTTTGTCTTTCTAGTTACCTACTTCAGAAACATGTTTCAGAAATATTCTGATAAATTATATTGCAGGTGTAATTTACTAATTTTGTTTAATGTGCCTAGCCATCAAAAAGAACTTACATTTTAAAAAAGACAAGATTTTTTTTTGATGAACGTCAAATCAGTTTCATTAGGTTGAAGAGATGGATTCATATAAATGAGGTGTGCGTATATGCGAGTGTACATGCATGCACTTGCACATGTGGCAGCAATGGGGCAATAGATGTTACATTATATGCCCATCAATTTTGACTATTTCATTGCTTACATACTTAACATAAAACAAGCTTAGAGACTTCCTCATTTGCTTCCATGATTAATATTCTTGAAGATAAAATGACATTGAAGAAATGAAATTAATTTCTCCCATTTTTATGAACTATACAAATTTTCAAAAATAACTATATATGTACACAAATGAGTATTTATACATAAATGTGTATTTGTATGCAATATATATACACACTCAGAAAGTGACAGGAAATATTTTAATTATTTTTCTAAACTTCAGAATAGAAAAAAATTGATTTGAAAAATATGAACATACTTACTTTTTAGTCTTACATTCAGGCTTCAATTTTTGTTTTATCCTCACAGAGCCTTCATGGAACTCACAGTTAAACTAGAATTATTAGTAGTGATGTGGATGTAATCTAATCATGCTTTCTCACTTAACTTTTACTCAAAGGTAGTGGTGGAAATGCATGCAGAATATATCAACTTTTGCATCCCTGTGTCTGACGCTTACCAGGAATTACAGTATCAATCTAAATTTAAAAAGGAACTATGGTAGATTTGCATAATCTGAATAGGTAGACAGAAGGAAAGACTAAGAAATAAGCAAAGGAAAAACAGAAATTCTTTTTGCTTCTAGAAAAGTTGATGATTTGACCCAAAAATTTTAACACAGAGCGTGTCCCTTAAAGTTGAGGATGCTTTATATGGCCAGCTTTTAATAGGTAAGACCAATGAAGTAAAAAAAAAAAATGCTTCAAAGTGACTAATGAATGTAAAATATAATTAATGTAGAAAAATATAACACATAAAAGCTAACTAACACACCTAGGAATTGAGAAAGTGCCTTTGGAGACTGTAACATGTGTTAATAACACCAAGGTCAAGATGTATTACCAGTGTGTTAAATTTTTACTGAAATGATGATTTGAATAATTCACATTTCGCCGATTGCTATTGATATACAATTTCCAAATGTTTATTGGTAATTTAAGTTTTATTCATAAACAGACTATTACTACCTTCTCTTTCACTGTTTCTGAATAAAGGTAATTCCTCAACTCAGCCTTTTTTTGGTATATATTCACGCTGTTACATCTTTGCCTGTATTATATATTACAAATCCTATGTAATGATATTTAAGACAACTTATGTGGTCTTGGTATATGGAAAATTTGGTTAATATGTAGTAAAACATATTTGTGTTTTATGGTATTCTTTCAAGATCTGTTGCCATTATTTGAGAGGATTTACTTGTCCCGATCCTGTCTATATTTTCTTCCAATAATTTTATGACTTATTTTGTTTACATTAACATCTGTATTCTATCTGGATTATTGTTGTAATAAAGTGTAAATATATTGAATTGTCTCTCAAAGGATTATTCATTTGTTCTAATATAATGTAATTAAAAATCATTACTTTGGTCTCACTTTTGAATTTACTTTTAGAATTATTTTAAATTTCTTCATTTGAAAAGAGAGAAAGGAAACCATAATCAGCCCACAAATTTGAAAGAGTTTCTAAAAGACAAAATAAAGATAAGTTTTTCTTGGTACCCTTGACTCAGTTTCATTCCATATTTATGATATCATATTCATATTATAACTGGATAGAAACCAAAAAAAAAAAAAAAAGAGAGAGAGAGAGAGCAAAAAAAAAAAAAAAAAAAGAGAGAGAGAGAGAAAGGATACTTGACATCTGATATTTGATATTATCCATTAAAGTCAAGAGTAAAAAGATAATCTTTTCCAGTAGAAGTTGATTACTTCATGGAAAAAGGTTGATGTTAAGGAAACATGGAATGAGAAAAAAGTGTGGAAAGTCGTGATACTATCAAGAAATGATTGAATAATTGTAACGCATTCTTTTTGCTGGATGTCTAGGGGACTAATAGAGGATTAAGCCAGCAGAAGTAGAAATTACATGTTTTTAACTTGGAATTTCGAAAATATTAAACAATAGATGTGTGTAATTTATTAGAAATTCTAAATCATTTATCCATCAAGAAGCTAGATCAAAGCTCCAATGTACTTTCCTACTCACCATTCTATATTGTTAGAGAAGTTCTTAATGTCCACCCCATGTAGAATAAAATGTTCTCAACTGATAGAATATTAAAATAAATGAAAGCATCATTTTAAATTAAGAAAATTAAAAGTAACTACTGTATTTTATATAGATGTAACTGGAATATATTCAAATTGCATGTGGTATATTTTCACACTAATATTAGTGTCTAATACAGAAAGCCTAAAAGCCAGAAGAAAGTGCTAAAACTAAACCTTAGTTACATATTTACAAAGTAAATTTTTGGGATGACATTGGTTAATAAAATTATATAGGTTTCAAGCATACGTTTCAATAATATATCATATATATATATATATATATTGCATTGTCTGTTCTCCACTTAAAATCAAATTCTTCTGTCACCATATATTAGACATCTTGTGCCCTTTTATGCCTCCCCCTCCCTTTTTTCCCTCTGGTAACCACTAAACTGTTGTCTGTCTGAGGTTTTGTCTTGTTCGTTTGTTGCTTTCAGTTTTATATCCCACATATGAGTAAAATAATATGGTTCTCAACTTTTTATGTTTGACTCATTTCACATATCACGATAATCTCAAATCTATCCATGTTGTCGCAAATGGCAGTACTTCAACTTTTCTTATGGTTGAGTAATATTTCATTGTATATATATGTACCATATGTTCTTTCTCTGGTCATCTATTGAAGGGTACTTTGATTATTTTCATGTCTTGGCCACCGTGAATAATTCCGCAGTGAACACTGGGTTGCACATATCTTTGTGGATGAATGCTTCCAAGATTTTTGGGTAAATACCTTAAATTTTTGAGGAGCCTCCAACTGTTTGGCATAGTGGCTCTATAAATCTACATTTCCAAGAACATGGCATGAGGGTTCCTTTTTTCCCTGTAACCTCTCCAACACTTGTTATTATTCGTCATGTTGGTAATAGCCATTCTAACAGGTGTAAGGTGGTATCTCATTGTAGTTTTGATTTGCATTTCCATAATAGCAGGTAATGCTGAGCATCTTTTCATATGTCTGATGGCTGTTTGTATGTCTTCTTAGGGGAAGTGTTTGCTCAAGTCCTCTGCACATTTTTTATGAAGGCATTGTTTGCTAATATCTTCTCTCATTCAGTTGATTGACTTTTCATTTTGTCGATGGCTTTTTTTTTTCTTTTTCTTTTTTTGCTGGGCAGAAGTTTTTTAGTTTGATATAGTCCCATTCATTTATTTTTTATTTCAATTCCCTTGTCTTTGAGGTCAGATTTATAAAATCCTCTCTAAGTTCAAGGTCCATAAGTTTAGTAGCTATGATTGTTTTCTATGCAATTTAATTTTTTAGGTCTTTGATCTATTTTGAGTTAAGTTTGGTGTATGGTGACAACAGCAGTCTAGTTTCAATCTTTTGCATGTGGCTTTCCTGAAGATGTTTTCCTTTCTCCATTGCATGTTTTTGGATATTTTGTCAACAATTATTTGCCCATATACACATGGGTTTATTTCTAGGCTTTCAATTCTGTTTCATTGTTCTGTGTGTCTGTTTTTCTGCCAATACCATTCTGTTTTGATAATTGTCACTTTGTAGTATAATTTGAAGTCAGGCAATGTGAAAACTTCAGCCTTTTTTTTCTTTCCCTCAAGATTATTTTGGCTATTTGGGGTCTTTTGTGATTCTATACAAATATGAAGATTTTTTGTTCTATTTCTCTAAAAATTGCCATTGGGACTTTAATGGGGATTGCCTTAAATTAGGCAAGAGAAAGAAATAAAAGTCATCCAAATAGGCAATGAAAAAGTCACATTGTCACTTTTTGAAGATGACATTATTCTTTATATAGAAAACTCTAATGACTATACCAAAAAACTATTAGAAATAATAAATAAATGTAGTACAGTTTCAGGATACAAAATCTATGTACAAAAATCCACTGTGTTTGTATACACTTGCAATGAATTTAAGAAACAGAAATGAAAAAAAATTTTCTTTTGCAATTACAACTAAAAGAATTAAATACTTAGGAATAAATAAAACATGAAAGACCTATATGCCGAAAACTAGAAGACATTATTAAAGGAAAATGAAGAAGGTACAAAGAAATGGAAAGATATTTTGTGTTCTGGGATTAGAAGAATTAACATAGTTAAAAGCCATATTATCCAAAGTGAAAGTTTTTCTTTATAATGTGAAAAAATTATTAGATTGAATTCATCGTTACATTAATTTCCTTTTGAGTTTTTGATAATTTTAAAAGCACATAGCAATAACGATGGCATGCAGCAACAGCATTTTAATTACAAAATTTTTTACTAACATTTCCAGGTATGAGGCATATAAATGCATTTCAAATCAAATAAAAATCATTTATATTCCTGTTGTTGAAAGGTTGTTATTTGTCTCAGAAAACAGAAAGGAATGCATAAAATCAACTCTCCAATTTTTACACCCTTATCATATCAGGTCTTCTCAATATTAGAAAGAACATCTAAATGCGCTATGATTCAAACAAAAACTTTTACACGAATGTTCATGGCAGCGCTGTTCACAATAGCCCCAAATGGAAACAACCTTGGTGTCCATCGGTGGATGAATGCATAAATAAATGGGGTGTATCCATGCAATGGAATCTGATTCTTGTATAAAAAGTAATAAAGTACTGATAGATTCTACAACATGGATGAGTCTTTGAAACATCATGCAAAGTGAAAGAAGCAAGACAAAAGAGGCCATGCATATTGCATAATTTCATTTATATGAAAGGCCTAGAAAGGCAAAGCACAGAGACAGAAAACATGGTAATGATGGCAGGAGCTGGAGGAAAGGAGTAACATGAAGTCACTGCTTTATAGACATGGAGTTTCTTACTGAGATGATGAAATGTTCTAAGGTTAGATAATGGCGATGATTGCACAACTTTGTGAATGTAACAGCAGTCATTGATTGCATGCAGTAAAATTGTTAAAAAGGGGAATTTTATGTTACATGAATTTTAGTATGATGAAAACATACCTGGAGAGAAATACTAGAAAATATATAGATTGAACTGGAAGATCTAAGAGCCTTTAGAACTCTAACTTCATGATTCCCAAGCCACCTTATGGAGATCCTTCTCTTGTGGTCTGAAAATATTAAATGAAAAGTTCCAGAAATTAACAATTCATCAGATTGAAATTAATTGTGTTCTGAGTAGCATTGTAAATTCTCATGTCATCTCCCTGTCCAATCTCATCGAAGGGTTCTTACTGTCTCAGAAAACAGAAAGGAATGCATCCAATCTCCCTTTGTCCATGCTTTATACACCACCTACCCATTAGTCACTAATGAGCTGTCTTTATCAGATCGGCTGTCATAGTATCGCAGTGCTTGTGTTCAAGTAACCCTTATTTTATTTAATAATGGCTCCAAACATAAGAGTAGTGGTGCTAGCAATTTGAATAAGCCAAAGAGAAGCCATAAAGTGCTTTCTTTAAGTGAAAATGTATGCATGTATAGGAGAAAACATAATATACCTACGGTTCAGTACTATCTGAGGTTTTAAGCATCCACTGGGGGTCGTGGAACATATCCCCTCCTGATATGAGGTGACTACTGTACACCTTATTAGTCATCGTGAGGCTGTTTCTACTTCAATTCTGATTATTCCCAAATTCTCACTGCTATCTCCGTTTCCACTTTGTGATATTCATTATTTTAATTAGCCCAGAATGCCTTATTTGGTTTATTTTATTTCTAATACATCTTTGCTCTTGCTGTCTTCCTTTTTCATTTGATCTTCAGATTTAGGATATTAATTTCGGTAACATTGTCTTAGAGACAGAAACTAGTACTTTTTTACTCCTTAAGATATCTTCTATATAATTATATAACTTCAACTATTATTATTTTCTTTCCTCCTCTAGAACAGTGAAGAAAAGACAGGTCAGAAATGAAGGCAAGTTTAATTACTTGGAAACAATATATTTTATAGTTCTACAATGATGAAAAGCACAACGTATTAGTTTTGTTTAAAAGGAGTTTGCAGTGAGATTATTATGCAGTATTAAATGTCTTTGAGAAGGTTCGCGTGAGTAAATTACAAGCACAAAGCAACGAAATAAGCTAGAAGCTGTAGTTAAATATTTAGAGGACTGTCTTCTTTCATTTTATTCTGATTCATCAAAACTTTGGTTTCTTTGAGAGAAATATTATCCTCTTTATGGAGTCGTTGAAAGCTTGCTTCACTTGCTTATTCCTGAGGGTGTAAATGAAGGGGTTCAGCAAGGGTGCAACAGAAGTAGTGAGTACTGAAACGCCTTTGTTTATGGCCACCTCGTCCTTTGCTGAGGGCTTGACATAGATGAAGATGCAGCTTCCATAGGTGATGGAAACTACAATCATGTGAGATGAGCAGGTAGAAAAGGCCTTTTTTCTTTGTTGGACAGAAGGGAATTTCAGAATAGTCCTGATGATGTATGTGTAGGACAGACACACACAGACTAGGGTGATAATGAGTGCAAATACAGCCATGAGGATGACTATTTGTTCTATTACCCACGTGTCAGAGCATGAGATCTTTAGGAGGGGACCTGCGTCACAGCTAAAATGATCAATGGCATTGGAGTCACAGAATTCGAGCTGGAGCCCCAAGCTAAGGGGCGGGAGAATGATCATCAAGCCAGACGCCCAACAGCAGAGGACTAATAAGGTACAGACCCTGTTGTTCATGATGGTCATGTAATGTAGGGGTTTACAGATGGCAACGTAGCGGTCATAGGACATCGCTGCCAGAAGAAAAAATTCTGTTGCTCCAAAGAGAATAACAAAAAATATTTGACTCGCGCAAGCATTGTAAGTAATGGTATTGTTCCCGGTCGATATACTGTGCAGGAATTTAGGAATACAGACAGTGGTAAATGAGACTTCTAAGATGGAAAAGTTTCTGAGGAAAAAGTACATAGGAGTTTTAAGATGTGAGTCCACCAACGTGAGGGTGATAATAGTCAGGTTCCCTGTTACATTCAACATGTAGGTGAGAAAGAGGAAGATAAATAGCAGAATTTGCAGTTGTGGGTCATCTGTCAGTCCCAGCAGGATAAAAGTTGTTATTGGTGTGTGGTTTCTCATCGCTGACTTTTGAAATCTACCCAATCATCATGTAAAAATAAGAGATTTTTATCAGGACGTGGATGTTCAAATTCTGTAGCAAAAGACTGTGCACACATAATCCAAGGAGTCCAGCCTATATATTTTTTTAACATCATAATCAATATTGATGCTATTTAAATAGCCCTTTTGAATATTTCTTAAATGAGTAGTAGATTATTCCTTCAGGATTTCTGAATTCTGACCTTTTGTTTTGCTCTCCAAAATATAAATTTAGTTTATTGTTTGTAATTTTTAATACGGATTGGACTTACAAATAAGTTAGGAGGAAAAAAGATGATGTTACTTCGTGTGTAAGGAACTTTGTTGCTCAACCTCGATCGACATCACTTATATCCACGTTCCCCTTCAATTAATGTTGTCCCTTACGTCATATGCAATCAGTTAATTTCCATATTTACGTTACAATATCAGATACACATGAAGGGTGAGTAAAATATTAATGACTTCTTTTACTGTATTTTGAGTCTTATCTTGTTGATATTATCTGTGACCATTATGGATATTCTTCAGCAAGAGGAAAGACTCTATTTCTAAGCACTTCCACTCTTACACATCATTAATTATTTATAATGGCAGCTATGAAAGTATTTCCTAACTGAATACATAGTCTCTAGGATCCTGCTATTTTTCCATTGCTGAATAAAATGGTATCACCCCAGGAGACATCAATTAGTTTGTTAAACGAATGACTTTTTCACGCAGTTCGCTTTAAAATATATTCTGCAAATATATCACTCAGTTTTTTGAGTGTGGAAAAGTGGATTCATCTCCCCTTCACACATGTTCCTTATAACATCCCATGAGGTACATATAGCAAGGCCAATCTTACTTTAAAGGGAATAATACAGGAAAAAGGACACTCCTGGTGGAAAACTAATAATAATAATAAAAACTCTAATGAGGGAAATGATGCAGACTTGGCACAACTAAGATGAAGATGCTAACGAAGGTACTGGCTAATATTATATAATGACAGTCTTTCACATACACTTACCTCATAACTTAAACTCTCAAGATTTTTCAAGAAATAGATAAATAATGAAAACTATTTCTTTTGATGACCCTTCCACCTTCAAAAGAGTGGTCTCTTTATGAGCATCTCATACCAATCAACAGCTTATGCAAGGAAAGAAAAACAGAGTGCTTTGTTTTCCAGCTCTCTGGGATTTTTCTGTATCCCTTAAATCCTCCTTCTCTATGCAAATCCTGCTTTTGTCTTTGTTAGATAAGATCAGTTTATTAATGGTTTCTCTTAAATGCAATTTGTGAAGATTAATAATAGAAACTCCTTTTAAATTAGAGCTGAGAGGGCCTGAAGGTGAAACTTTCACACTCTGCCACTCATTGTCAACTACCTCCATCATAACAGGAAGATGTTTTTCTACTCTATTACTCTAGAAGAAGATGGAAGAATTTTTTTTTTGAGAGATAATAGGAGAAACTTTATTCCAGGGTTTACATAAAAAACAAACAAACAAACAACAAAAAACAACAAACCAACAACAAAAAAAACCATGCCAGGGTAACAACATATGACCCACTGGGGAGTATCCATTGTATTAAAAATGTAGTATAAAAGTATTTTATTTTATACATGTTTTAAAAAATTACTATTTTATACTTAAAACTTTTAAAAGTATTGGTAGAGTGTTATGACAAAAATAACACATGCTAACTTTAGAACAACAAAAATATATTAGCAAAATGGTGAAATTTTTAAACATAATATTATCATTAACGAAAACATTGCTAATAATTGATTCAATGAGCCTAAAACACATTTTTATACATGGGTTCGTACATACATATGTATACATGTATAAATAAAACAGTTTTTTTGAAAACTTATAACATACACTTGGTTAAAATTCAAACATTAAAGGTGTATTCAATATAAAGTTTTTCCATCTCACTCCCTGAGTGTCCAAGTCCTACAACTCAGAGGAAACTGCCATTACTAGTGTTCTCCATATTCTTATAGAAATACTTAATGGATATAAGCATATTTATGTGTATCTCTTTTTAAAATTTCATGTCAGAGCATTTTTCTGCACTGTGCTTTTTCTTTGAAAAACTACTTTATTTTGCAGATTTATTCCATATCCGCACATGTTGATGATTTATCTAACGGTGAATCAAAATTTAGCGGAAACCCTGAGGCATCAGGACATGATTTTAGTGCTGATATAGTCCAAATCTCCTATTTTATGGGTGATGAGACTGAGACTGAAGGAAGTAATGTGAAAATGAGAGTAGCAGAGTAGAAACTGAAGCACAGGCATTCCAGTTCTCAAACCTGTGATTTTGAATTACACCCTAGGGGTAAATTCATAGAAATCCTGGAAGATTTACAAACAGGAAAAGTAAAATATTGAAAGGAAGAGAAATAGATAATGAGAGTGGTAAGTATGGTGAGCCATTTACTGCATTCAGTTAAAAAAGGTTAGTGTTTTGCTAAAAGTTTTGCCTGGAGCAACTTGTATTTCTCATTCAGTTACTGATTAAAACCTGGAACAGATATTTTGATATTTTCCCAAGGTTTGGACCTGAATGAAATGTGGTGCTGCTGCAATTACTAGCTTTCTGTAGGCCAGTAAAAACAATAGGAATCCTCAACCAGGAAGAAGAAAGATCGGCTCCTCCACTCGGCTGATGAAAGACTGCTACAGTTCGACCAATAAAAAACCGCTACATGTCAAACTCCTAGTTGTTTCCTCCAATGGATTCTTTTTTTTTTCTTTTTTTTTACTACGAACCTCTGAATTTGTCCTTTTTTCTTTAAAAGAACTTTCTCTCCTTTGTTCTTTGGACTTGAGCATGAATTGCCTTTGAGCCACATGTCCCGAATTATAATTTTTTGTTCCTGAATAATCCATTTTGCTGGAGAAATATCTAGCTTTGTATTTCTTTAAGGTCAACAAAGAGAAATAGTGTGCTAATAATTTACTACGCCTTATTCTTGGCCTTGGCCTTTAAATTTTGCTTATCTAAGAATTAATTCTCTCCTAACTCCTCCAGGGCTACCAAAAAGGCAATAAGCAGAATAGACTATGAAGTAACTAAAAATTGACATTTGCACTGTTGTCTCTTTTTTCATATTTCCCACTCTACATAACAGGAGAAAATGGCCTTAGTGAAATATTCTTTTCAACCTTGCTATCCTCTTTAATACTTCATAAATAATAAAAAATGCCTTTCTCTCTCTCTAGTGAATAATTTTGACATTAAGGGAACATTTCTGTTGAACTAATAGATGTTTAGGAGGGATGGAATTGTTTTTGCTTAAATTTTTCATTGTAAAAGAATATTTATAATTTAGGAAATGTTCACATTTTTAGCAATGTAATATTTTTTGACAGTATAAATTCCAGAGATTTGGAAAGTATGTTTCTGTATGTTCTTGATATTACTCTGCACGGGTGACTACTTATTGATAACTACAACAACAAAAATCTAGCCCTGTCAGTGACCTTAGTCATACAAAACACTCTTCAATGGTTCATAACGTGTCTACTATAATTTTCCATATTAAAATTCAAAATAAGCTTAACCAACCATATTACAGAAGGGTATACCAACAAATATTTCTCTTATCTCTCAAAAGCGAAAATAATTCTCATATCTACTTTATGATACTTCCTCATTTGATAGTTTTTCATGGTTTCACCTGGCAGCTCCTTACTGCTTTTAACTGTGCTGTATTAAGGGGAATGTGCCTCTACACTGGTATAACAGGATCATCAACCTATATTTACTCTCCATGCATCTTCTAGAGAGTTCTGAGTTCTTCAAGTTTTTCATTTTCATATCATATAAAGACTCTCATTAGAGATTCTTTTTTATTATAAACCATGGAAACATTTTCCTTTGATTTCTGTCATAAATGGAAGAAAATCTAATGTAAGGAGGAAAATAAAAGAACCTCTTCTGAGATTTAGAAGAGCTTTGATAGTTCTGAGCCAAAAGTTCATTTTCCTACTCCAAAAATAATGATATTTATGTTTTCTGCTCAGTCTTCTGGAGGTGCACTGGGATCACCTGGACGATAAAGTAAAGAATCCACAGGGACCTAGGTTCTATGTCACTAATAAATATTTTGCATTATGAACTTTGGCAAAGTAAATAAAATAAGCATCAGCAGGAATGCTGTCCTTTGAGAGCATGAGCTAGAACAACAGCCTTAGACAGAGGCCAGGTACCCATTCTACTAATGAGAAAAGAAAAGCACAAGCCTGATTCAATTCCCTACTACACTTTCTAAAAATAAGGATATAAGTGATTTTACTTTTTATTCTTTAATAATGTTCTCTATCTGATTATTCTTTTAAAAAATTTTAAATTAACTTTATTAGTGTTACATTGGTTAATAAAATTTTATAGGTTTCAGGAGTGCAATTCAATAACATTTCATATGTATGTTGAATTACGTGTTCACCATCAAAGCTAAATTCCTTTCTCTTACTATATATTTGACTCCCTTAACCTTTACCTACCTCCCCCTGCCCCCTTTTCCCTCTGGTACACACTAAACTATTATCTGCGTCTATCAGATTTTGTTTGTCTGTCTTGTTTCTTTGCTGCTTTCGGTTTTATGTCTCATATATGAGTGAAATCATTTGGTTCTCAACTTTTTTTCACCTGACTTATTTCACTTAGCAGGATTATCTCAAGGTCCATCTATGTTCTTGCAAATGGAAGTATTTCATCTTTTCTCGTGGATGAGTAATATTCCATTGTATATATGTACTATATCTTCTTTAGCATCTATCAAAAGACACATTGGTTGTTTCTATGTCTTGACCACTGTGAATAATGCTGCAGTGACCATTGGGGTGCATATATCTTTATGGATAAATGTTTTCAAATTTTTTGGGTAGATACCCAGAAGAGGGATTGCTAGATATTTTTCTCTGGGTATCTACCTCCCCAAATTGAAAATATTTATTCATAAAGATAAATATACCCTAATGTTCATAACAGCATTGTTCACAGTGGTCAAGACATGGAGATGACAGAAGTGTCCCTCAACAGATGATTGGATATTTTTTATTGTTCAACCTATAGATTTCATACAAAGTTTTTGGATTTATATCTAAGTATTTTTTTTGTCAGGAATGCATTATTTATTTTGAATTTCAACTATTTACTGCTATCATAAAGAGTTAAGTTTATTTTTATAGTTTGACTTTCTAACCTGTCAGCTGCTAAACTCATTTATTACATTGAACTTGTTTTAAGTTCTGCCTTGCCAGCAGTGTTCTAGGTAAGAGCCACATAAGAAAGGTACTTATGGAATTTGGAATATGGAAATAGGGAGAAGACCACACAGTTTTTCAGCTGCTCTTGGCAGTAGAAATAAGTTAGTAGCCATTCAACATGAGATTTTCCTAAAATCATCTGTGCATCCTGAGAATTGCCACTATTGGAGATAGTCAACATCACTATTGGGCACTTTCTCATACTCAAGCACTATACGCAATTCTACTATTTTCTTTTCTTTTCGGTCTTGTCATTTTCTTTGCTCCCCCAATTCTTCCACTGCTTATACATCCTCTAATTTCCTGCCCCGGATTTTCTAATTTTCTTTCACAATTGTCAGTCATTTTAGCAGCAAGAACATTGACTTAAGCCAGATAATAAATTTCATTTATCTTTATATTTTTTAATTTAAAATTAAAAAACTAGATACTTATACAATCCATGACATGATCCCCACAATTATTCTAGCACCCATCTGGCATTATACACAACCATAACAATAATATTGACTGTATTACTTTATGTGATACCGTAAATCTCCATGATTGTTTTGTAACTATTGTTCTGTAAGTACAGATAATAAATTTTAAAGAGCCAAACTAAGATAAGGGGAATGAGAAATGAAAACATTAGAAAAATTTGATTGATATTTGGAAGTAAAACCCACTCTACAAGTTTCGATGGACAGCTTGATGTAATAGTAGGGAAAGAAGCAGTAGGAGATGAATCCCAGGTTTCTGGTTTGGCAAGTTAGTTAAGGCGATATTCATCAAACATGATAAGAGGTAGAGAGAAGGTTTTGTAGGAGGTAGAAGATGATACTTTCAATATATGAACCTTGATTTTATCAAAAGATACTGTTTCCCTAGCATATTGATTCTGAGAATGTGGCTCTCTACATATGAAAATTCCAGCCACTAAAACCTTTTTAAAGTGATTAATCTAAATTATGTCATACATTTGACTATGATTGGTAAGAGTCTAAATCTAATAAAATATGACATTTGTATTGGCAAAGGGCCAATTTTTTGCTACCATAAATTTATCAAGTCTATGCTTCTCTTTAAAGAATGTTCCTAGGTGGTTATTACTTTAGGAAGTGCCTCTGTATCCGGAGATATGCTTTCCATACAACCAAATTAGCCAAATGGAATTGGCTGAAATAAATTTGAATGGTTTGTTTATACACAAGAACTATTTCCCCTTCACTGTCAAGCAAGATTAGTTGCCACCCCACCCCCAATCTCTCAGTTGATAATATAGCCCAGACTGTGTAAATTAATTATTATAACAATAATAATAATTGTTAATATTACTGTGCACTTACTAGGTTACTAGCAGTGTTTTAGATGTTTAATCTATATGTAACCATAATAATACTATGATTAGGTCTAATTGTTATACCTCCTTTACATGTGAAAAATATGAATCCCAGAGATTTTAAAATTTCCTTAAAATCTCCAGCTTGTAAATGACAGAGTCAGAGTACAGATCTAAACAGCTTTTCCCCAGCATGCATATACTTAAGCAACACACTATGGTTATGAAGCATATAATTGATACTTAGGCATCAAAGTAATGATTCAACCATCTCAAAGGCATCCAAACATCTTCCAATTGATACTTCTATTAAACTTGGTGGCAGGAGTCATAAACTGAAAAGAGTGTATTAAGTCAAGAAACTGTACCATTTATCTCATGACAAAAGATAATTTGCTTTGGAAGAAGAAAACAAAATTAGACCGAATAAAGATAAATGTTAAAAATAGAGAGAGTGAAGAATATAAGAGAAATTATGAGCAATAAGTAGTCATAGTATAAATGAATTTGTCTTTCCAGCTTTTGAACTAAGCAGAGTTTTTGTAGCTCTGACTAATCTTCTTAAGGTTTTCCATCTGCTAAATCCTTTTTTTAAACGTGATTTTATTTTTAATGTTTATTTGGCAACCAAGATAATCTTATATAATATAATGCTCAAATCTTAGCAAAGTTAGACAGAGATACTGTTAAGAGAGAAAATAATATTAGCTAGAATTTGTATGGTTAAATAGTCCTAAATCATAACCTTGGGTAAATTAAGGTCATCAGAGAGGAGCATGCTTGTTATTCCCAAGCCAAATATTCCCAGCTTCCTGTAGGAATAATTTATAGAAATGTGCTTCCATGCTATGGCCTTTTCTTTAAGTATTAACTCTAATTATAAAAGTTCTACATTCACAAAATTGTTCTTAAAGTCATAGTTTGTTGTGTTATTATTATTTTCTTATTTAAGCAATAAATTGCTCTAAAAACAAGCAAAAAAAAATAAAACAGTGAAATCTATTTTTCTCCTACTGATTTTTGGTCATGATGACAAATTTGTAATATATTTTTAAGTTTTTTTTTTTAAATAGAGAATATAAGTAAATCGTGACTTAAATTTTATGCTGGGTATGAAAATACGCATTCTCTTTTCTCACATTAACTCTTACTTTATTGTGTTTATTTTATTTGAGTTATTCTTATACTCATGTGGTTTAATTAACTGTTTCAGTTTTTAAAAAAATTAAAAAGTATTTATATATACATATACATACACACATATACATATAAACATATATACATATGTTTGTATATAGGTGTGTATGTACATCTTGAAACTAGAAATACTTAAATTAAGAACTAAAAAACCTTGTTCTGTTCAAATATTTTAGACAGTGGTTTATATTTTCACTAAGTATATTATGCAAAATACATGTGTAAATATACGAAGTAACTTTAGTCCTAACTTTGAGTTGTATCATATGAAAGTACATAAAACCATTCTATAATAATTTAATGCTAAAGATCACATAAGATTTGCAATGTAAGACTATTATATCCAAAATAGCATAAAGCAATTGTATTTCCAAGAGTAAATAAAAGAAAAAAGAGAAGATATTTAAAAAATAAATTATTCATTGGTTCTCTGGTTTAAAAATGTGTATGTTTGTTTCAGTTATAAATTACAGTCAGATTAACGTTTTTGAGAAAAATATTTTTCTCACAACATCCTTAAATGCTTGTTTCACCTGCTGGTTCCTTAAGGTGTAAATAAATGGATTCAGCATAGGAGCGACAGAGGTATTGAGCATAGCCACCACTTTTGTCAAAGCAACCCCTTCCTTTGCTGACGTTTTCACATACATGAAGATGCAGCTTCCGTAAGAAATAGAAACAACAATCATATGGGAGGAACAGGTTGAAAAGGCCTTTTTTCTTTGTTGAGCTGAGGGGATTCTCAGAATCGTTCTGAGAATGTAAGAATAGGAGAGAATTACTAACATCAAAGTGGACATAAGAGTAAGCACAGCTAAAACAAAGCTCATGAGCTCTAGAGTACTAGTGTCTGTGCAAGAGATTTGCAGTAAAGGAGCAGAATCACAGGTAAAGTGGTCAATGACATTGGAGTCACAGAAATCCAGCTGCAGGCCCATGGTCAGTGGTGGAAAGATTACCAAGAAACCAGCCAGCCAAGAGCTGCCTACAAGCTGGTAGCAGATCCTGTTACTCATGATGGTCGTATAATGCAGGGGTTTGCAGATAGCCACATAACGATCATAGGACATTGAGGCCAGAAGAAAAAATTCTGTTGAACCAAGGAGGATAAAGAAAAAGAGTTGAGCTGCACAAGCATTATAGGAAATAGATTTGTTTCCACTTAGGATGCTGATCAAAAATCTAGGATTACAGACAGAAGTAAATGAAATTTCTAAAAAGGAGAAATTCCTGAGGAAAAAATACATAGGGGTTTTCAGGTGGGAATCCAGCAGAGTAAGAATGATGATAGTGAGATTTCCAGTAACACTCAATACATATGTGAGAAATAAAAAGCAGAAAATCATGACCTGTATATCTGGATTATCCGTCAGACCCAGGAGGATGAAATCTGTCACCAATGTTCTATTTTTCATTTCCGGTTATTGATTTTTGACAAATCTTACCAAAAACAAGGCAGACAACAATAAATCAATTAGACAAGCATAAATATCTGCACCTATTTTTAAAGTAATGATTGTATTTTCACAAAAAGTACCTGAAACTTAAAATAAGTTCTTCCTATAAATTCTATACATTTCTCATTTTCTCCAACTCTGTTATACTTTTTATGGGTGTATCTTCTGTGTTTAATAGCAATCTTATTACTCCAAATAATGTACACAGATTCCTTGCTACATATTTACTCTGACTCCATTACTTACAATTGTTACATGGGAAATCTACTGATTGAACATAAACTTTTCTGATGCTTCATTGTTTAGCTAAAATGTAAGAGACAAGGTGCTTTTCTTATGTCATCTTTTCCAGGCCTGAAATTCCTACTGAAGATAGAAATCAGTGATCAGCTCAACTCTAATTAATATTTGCCAGTGAAAATTCAAAATGTTCTTTTTGAGGAGTAGTGAATACTTACATCTATCTATCTATCTATCTATCTATCTATCTATCTATCTATCTATCATCTACCTACCTACCTATCTATCTATCTACTTATTGCCCTTTTCTTTGTAAAAAATAGGAAGCCAAGCCATTCTAAAATTCTAGTATGACCTGTTATTTATATAAACAGTGGTTTATAGAAATAGTATCTGTATTTTTAAAATCCACTACTATTCAATTTCCAGATATCAATGGAGCCTCTGAACTCATGTCTTTTTTGTTGATTTTCTAAAAGAGGTGTCTTTCCATGAAAATTCAATTAACTTAGTTTTAATATTTACTATTTCAAAATTCTTGAAAATATTTTTAAAATCTAGTTATTAGTTGAGCATCAAACAATGTTCACAAGATATGTTGGTGAAGTTCAGAAGTATATATGAATACAGAGTTTAGATATAAAATATGCAAACTTTTTACATATGTTATTTAGAACTATCTTGTATACTCACACTAGGAATTCGCATCAGATCTTTCTAACATATAAATGTACCACTATTAAGGATATCATGCTATATCCCACATATTTCAGTTAATTATAAAAATCACCATTCAGTTTATTGATTTAACTATTGAATATATATTACATAGTATACATATATTATCTATATAATATAGATAATACATCAGAGGTAGTAATCAATGTTGTATAATGAATAGAATTTAAAGCGTCAGATAAAAATAAACTGATAATACTTACATATTGTTAAAAGATTGATGGTTAGTGTTAAATATTGAATGCAAACTAATGTGCTCAATATCTTAAATCAAAAGACAAGCAGTAAGCTAACGCTTCATGGGGAAACAACTTCTGTCCCCATGAAGCTGCAAATTCCATTATAAAAACTTTGATGTTCCATTTCAAAACATCTAATGGAAAAGTTTTCAAATGTTTTTTTCCTGCTAGTGTCCCAAATCTGGAATCTTGAAATATTCTACCTGCTTTCTTAACACCAAATCTTCAGCTAAAACATATACAAGCAAAATAATCTAGAATTATTTTTGATAAGCTATTCCGATATTTCACAAAGGACCATTTCCATTTATTTTCCTTACGCAAGAAGTAAACCTAGCACCTTTAATGCGTTTTGCTACAAAAAAAATTTCCTTTCAGAAATATTCTTCGAGATTCATTCTTAATGACTTTTGGGAAAATAGTAATAGGGCACTGATGAATCTTGCACAAGAACAACTTTGTCCAGTATTTTTTAATTGGTTTATTATGGGACCTGTGTCCCAGGAGAAGGTTGAGGAAGTTATCCAACAGGGTATTGGCTAGGTATTTGGCAGAGGGGGGAAACATAACAAATATAAATCAACATTTTTGGATGTTCATATTCCTATGATTCATGTATTATTCTTAACACTCTGAGTAGTTTAAAATATGAAAGGCAAAACAGTCAGAGAACTAGTAAGGAAAAAGGATCTGAGTCCACTGTCTATGAAACATTTAAAAATTATTGAAGACATTATATATATATTATTCCAGCTAAAATTTCTTTGGGAAGTATTTCTTTCAATCGAGTTATAGATATACATTTAAATACATCTAAATAGCATACATCTAAAAGTAGAAGCAACTCAAATTTCACCTTTACTTTTCTATATAATTTTCTACATTAGCATAAAATCCAAGAGATATTTTAATAATGTGTATCAAAGCTATTCTTTACTAATGAAAAATTAGGCACAGTTCATTTCATAGTGAATAAATTCAATGCTAAAAAATAAAACTTCTTTGTAATAGTATTTTTTATGTCGAACATGTTATGAGTGAAAACTAGGATATTTAAATTACTTTTGTATAACCATAATGGTACTTCACAAACAGAGATTCAGTTAATAATTGAATTGTTAGAGACGTCATTACCAGTTTAGAGACAAGTATAATTTTAGAAAAATTACAATGTGGATCTTTTCATTTTAAAGAGTTGACTCTCTCTCTCTCTCTCTCTCTCTCTATATATATATATATACACACACACACACACACACACACACACACATATATATGTACATATATATATAATTTTAAGCACTTAATACCTAATTATGAAATCTTCATTTTAAGCAATAGTTAACCATTTGATATTAGTGTACACATTTCCACTATTAGGCGTTTTAATTTACTAAAGTTAAATTAAATTAGGGTGACATAGGTGAATAAAATTATATAGGTTTCAGTGTACAATTCAATTAATAATACATCATTTGTATTGTGTGTTCACCACCTAAAGACAAATCTTCCATCACTATGTATTTGAGCTCCTTTACCCTTTTCTACCCCTCCAACTTCCCTTTTCCTCTGGTAATTACCATACTGTTGTCTGTGTCTACAAGTTTTTGTTTTTCTGTCTGTCTTGTTCATTTGCTGCTTTTAGTTTTATATCCCACATATGAGTGAAATTGTATGGTTTTTGACTTTTTCATTTGACTTATTTTGTTTAGCATGATATTCTCAAGATCCATCCATATTGTTGCTAATGGCAGTATTTCATCTTCTATGGCTGAGTAGTATTCTATTGTATATATATCACATCTTCTTTATCCAATCACTTAGCAAAGGACATTTTGATTGTTCTCATATCTTGGCCACCATGAATAATGCTACAATGAACATAGGGATGCATATATCTTTATGAAAAAATGCTTTCAAAATTTTCAGGTAGATATTCAAAAGAAGGCTTGCTGGGTCATATTTTTAATTTTTTGAGGAAGTACTGTACTGTTTTTCATAGTAATTGTACCAATTTAAATTCTCGCCAGTGGTCTATGAGGGTTCCTTTCCCCCTACAACTTCTACAACATTTGTTATTACTTCTCTTATTGATAACAATCATTTTAGCAGGTGTGAGATGGTATCTCAAATATACTAAAGTTGCAAGATACAAAATCAATGTATAAATATCCATTGCATTCCTATATAGTAACAGTGAAATTTTAGAAAAAGAATTGAAAAAAATTTTTTTACAATTGCTACAAAAAGAATGAAATACCTAGGAATAAACTTAACAAAGGAAGTGAAGGACCTATACCACTGAAAATAAAACATCATTAAAAGAAGTTGAAGAAGTCACAAAGAAATGGACAGATATTTTGTGTTAATGAATTATAAGAATCACTGAATTTAAAAATGGCTAGAGCAATATACAGATTTAATACAAACTCCATCAAAATCCCAATAGCATGTTTTCGAGAAACAGAACAAAACATCATCAGATTTTTCTGGAATAACAAAAGACCTCAAATACCCAAAGCAATCCTGAGAGAAAAGAATAAGGCCATAGATATCACAATCCTTGACTTCAAATTATACTACAAAGTGACAATTATTAAGATAGCATGGGACTACATCAAACTAAAAAGCTTCTGTATAACAAAAGAAGCCGTCAACAAAACAAAAAGGCAATCAACTGAGTAGGAGAAGATATTTGCAAACAGCACCTCTGATAAAGGAGCTAATATCCAAAATGTACAAAGAAATCATACAGCTCAAAAACAAAACAAACAAACAAACAAACAATCAAACAAACGATCAAATTAAAAAATGGACAGAGGACCTGAACAGACACTTTTCCCAAGAAGACATACAAATGGCCAACAGAGATATGAAAAGATGTTCAATTTTACTAACTATTAGGAAAACGCAAAACCAGTATCAGTTTGAATGGCTGAAACTGGTTTCATTTTATGGATATGCTATAATGAATCAAAACCCTCTTTGTTGAGCATTTAAAATTCCCCCCATTACAAATAATATTAGAATACACAGACACACATATGCATCTTGTCCTTATTACCATTTGAGAGATAAATGGTTGTTTGTTTCTTATACTTAATAATGACTATTTTAATACAAATTCCACATACAAAAGATGAATACTTTTAATTCTTACCAATGTGGTAAAGAATACCACTAAAATAAGAAGTAGCACATGATAAAAATACCACTACTCCTTTGAGAATAGAGAATACACACACACACACACACACACACACACACGCATGTATATGTGTACGTGTATATATATGCAGAAAATAACAAACGTTGAGGAGAGCATGCTAAAATTAGAATTCTTGTGCATTGCTTATGGGAATGTAAAATGGTACAGTTGCTATGGAAAACAGTCTGTTGTTTCCTCACATAATCAATCATAACATTTCCATATAATCCTGCAATTTTACTTCTGGGTGTATTTTCAAAAGAATTGAAATCGGAATCTCAAAGGGATATCTACACTCTCATAGTTATTGCAGTCTTATTCACAATAACCACAACAATCTAAATGTCCATTGATAGATGAATGGATAAAAAAAATGCCGTGTATACATGCAATGTAATAGTATTTGGCCTTGAAAAGGGAGAGTTTGACCCATGCTGCAATATCAATGAAACTTGAAGGCATTATGCTACTTTTAAGAAGACAGTAACAAAATGAAAAATATTTTGTAATTCAACTTATATGAAGTACCAAGATCAGTCAATATCATAGAAATAGAAAGTAGACTGGTGGGTGCCAGGGCTGGGGAGAGGAGATCTGCTGTACAACATTGTGCCTGTAGTTGGCAGAACTCTATTGTGCACTTAAAAATTTGTTAAGAGGGTAGACCTCATATTAAGTGTTTCTAAAAGAAAGTGGTCCTTTCACTTTCTCCTCTGGGAAGCTCTACCAGTAGCTGCACTAAAAGAAAGATGGAAGAAGCACATTGCGGACCCAGGCTGTATGCCCTTAAGCAGCCCCAGGATTTATCTGGGCAACCTCAAGGTATAAGCAGGGGATGTCAGATGCCTGAAGATTTACAGAAAAGGTAATTTCTGACTAGATGCTTGCAGAGTGTGACATGTGAAGCCATATCAGGGGATAGAGAATAGGCTGATATCTAAGAAAAAAGCTTGTGATTAGTTTAGTATAAGGTTTGGTTGTCAGAAAACATTTTATGGTAACTGGGAGAGCAGTACTGTTTTCTTGACTCAGAGGGACATACATACCATGAATCTTCCTGTGGGGTTTGGTATTATATGTGCTACCATACAGTGCTCCTAGTTTTTAGCATGTATGTTTTGTTTGGAATTCATGCATTATTATAGAAGCCAAAACCAGGCAAAACCAGGACAGGAACAAGTAGGTAGGCAGCATGATGTATGGAAAGGTAATGGATATAGGATGTAGATCTAAATTTGTGCTGATTCACCAAGTCCTCTTTCTGTAGTTCACTTTTTTCCTATTATAAGTCTGAAAGTTGGACTATTTCAGGGATACAAATCAATTTTATCTCACAGGTCAACTCTTAATGGTGTTGGCACTTCGTTGAGAAGGATACTGAAGTTATTTCCTCACTCTTCAAGAAATGATTATACAACTTACTTGTAATTGTGTGCCACAGCCATAGAGAAGGGAGGTTAGAGGCTTGTCTCCTTTATTTGCCCTCTAGATGAAAAATTCTGTTAATATAAACACTTTAATTGTTTTCCTGATGCTAGAGACTAGAACGGTTTTTAACCTCTCCTCATCATTGTAAATGATAGCCCACATCAATCTTCTACAAAAATATAGAATTACAGACTATTTTTAGGTATCAAAACTCAAAGCATGTATAAAGTGCAGGGCCTAGTCATTCATTGTACTAAGATTTTCAGTTCCTTCCACTGTACATTCTGGTAAATAAACTCTGATGTACATAAATAAACTACAGCATGAGGAATCACACACACACAAATACTTTAAATGAATGAGTTCTGAACAAGAAGTTTATATATTTAATATAATAGTAATAAAATCTTGAGAATGTTTTGAAAGCACAAGTCTTAGAACTTTGTATATTTTTAAGTACTTCCTCCCATAGTTAAAATATGTATTCAGATTATCTGTTGCCTTATAAATATTGGCTAATTAACACTATGTTCTAATTTTTTAAAATTAGAATGTTTTATATAATTGCACATAGTACCATAATACATTAGTATCGTATAATTATACAACTTTACTGTTTTGTCAATATTTGAAATATTAAAATCTTATAATATTGTTCCTCACATTATAATATTATAATTGCAGAAGTTTTCTTTTTAGTAATTAACCTTTGTATCAGCCCTACTATTTTCTTCATTTTTATTAATTTCCACATTATCTTTATTTTCTTTGATTTTCATGTATTGAATTTTTTAATTTTTAATTTTTAGGGTCCTGAATTTCACCTTAAATTTCTATCTTTTCATTTATACTAATTAAATAGAGTGAACTACTTAGAATGACTGCAAACAGCAAAGACAAGTGATTTGTCTTTGAACTTCCCCTGTCTGAGTACCAATGAAATGTGTTTTCCAATCTTATGTTAAATAGGTATGTAAAAATCCTGTATTGATTTTAAATGATTGAGTTTTATGGTTTCCCACTTGTTTATTTTCTGATAATATGATATATTAAAAAAAGGTGACTGCACGTAGTGTAAAAGCACTCATTCCTAATAACCCTGTTTATAACACCCAGCAGCTGCAGCCTCACAGAGTTCCATTTTATTGTTTAACAGGAGGTGTGTAAATTAGAAAGATATAAATATTTCTGATGTAGCAGAGTTGGTGCAAAAGTAACTTGACAGCTTGAAATAACCCACTTTCACATTGGAAGATAATTATTTATTAGCTATTTATTTCCTATACAGATTCTGAACATCTGATTCGATAGAGTAAGGGAATAAAAGTAGGGAGGAGACAAAGCCCATTGCTAGACATAATTGATTAAAAAGCATAGTTTTTTAAGCCTCGAAGTTAGGTTCCATTCTATTTACTAATTGCAGAGGTTTTTTTTGTTTTTTATTTTGTTTTAGTAATTAGCCTTTGTAGGTTGCTGTGCATTTTATTTTAAATCATTAGTGTTTGCGTAGGATTTACATAGGTTATCTAGAGCTTACTACTCATTTTTTGAAAGTAAAGACCACTACTTATTTAAAGTCACACATTGCAATCTCTTTATTTTTGACACGTATGAAATAGATGACTCTATGGACCTGGGAAAATTATAAAAAAGAAAAAAGGTAAAGAATACAGAGAAAAATGATTCAATGTAGGAAAAAAAAAAGAAATTTAAAAAAAGCTATAAATGCCTGTGAACTCTTTTTTTCTTTTTAAATTAAATTTATTGGGGTGACATTGGCTAATAAAATTATATGTTTCGAATATACAATTCAATAGTATGTCAATACGAATGTTATATTGTGTGTTTACCACCCAAAGTTAAATTTCCTTCTGTCACCATTTATTTGACTCCTTTTATTTACCCTTACTTACCCCTTCCCCTCTTTCTCTCTGGTTACCAGTAAACTGTTGTCAGTGTCCTTGAGTCTCTGTTTATCTTATTTTTCGCTTTCAGTTTTATATCTCACATATGAGTGAAATCATATGGTTCTCAACTTTTTCCATCTGACTTATTTTGCTTTGCATGATTGTCTCAAGATCCATCCATATTGTCACCAATGGCAGTATTTCATCTTTTCTTATGGCTGAATAACATTCCATTGTAACATTCATCCCTAAAGATATATACACCCCAATGTTTATTACAGCATACTCATGGCGGCTAAAACATAGAAACAACCAAAGTGCCCTTTGATTGATGACTGGATGACTGCAAAGCCTTTGACCACCCAATATAATTTGAATTCTACCCCCATTTTCTTAAAGTATTTAATTTTTTTCATAGCATTTACCCTTCATAAAGTACTAAATAATTTACTTTTCTATTGTGTTGACTGTTTAATGTGTGTCCCCTTACTAGAACTAGGCTCTACAAATAGCGGAAACTTTTGCATGTTTTATTCCTTATCTATACCAACCACCTAGAACAATGATTTGTATTTATGTGTGGTTTATTTGTGGTTTCAGCTACAGATTTCATAATGTTTAGTACTTGTTTGATAATAACATTTTTCTGACAAAATCCTTCAGGGCCTGCTTCACCTGCTGGTTCCTTAAGGTATAAATAAAAGGATTCAGCATGGGAGCAACAGAGGTATTAAGTACTGCTATGCCTTTGCTCAAAGCCACACCTTCTTTTGCAGGTGTTTTTACATACATGAAAATGCAACTCCCATAAGAAATGGAAACCACAACCATATGGGAGGAACAAGTGGAAAAGGCTTTTTTCCTTTGCTGGACAGAGGGAATCCTCAGAATCGTCCTAAGGATGAGTGTGTAAGAGAGAATCACTAAAGCCAAAGTTCCCATGAGTGTGAATACTGCTAAGAAAAATGACATGAGTTCTAGAAACTTTGTGTCTGTACAAGCAATCATCAGCACAGGAGAATAGTCACAAGCGAAGTGGTCAATTATATTAGAGTCGCAGAAATCCAGTTGGAGGCCAATAATCACAGGGGGAAAGATAATGAGAAAACCAGCCAGCCAGGAGCTGATTATAAGCTGGTTACAGACTTTGTTATTCATTATAGTTGTGTAATGTAGAGGTTTGCAGATAGCCACATAACGATCATAAGAAATTATAGTCAGAAGAAAAAATTCTGTAGATCCCAAAAGGATTAAAAAAAATACTTGTGTCATGCAAGCATTATAGGATATGGTTGTGTCTCCTGTAGCAATGCTGGCCAGAAACCTAGGAATACAGGTCGTAGTGAATGAAATTTCTAAGAAAGAGAAATTCCTGAGGAAGAAATACATGGGAGTCTTCAAACAAACATTTGATAGTGTTAGGATGATGATGGTCATGTTTCCACTTACACTCAATAAATAGGTGAACAATAGAAAGAAGAATATCACAGCTTGTAACTCTGGGTCATCCGTAATTCCCAGAAGAATAAATTCTCTAATTGATGTCTTATTTGGCATGACAAAACTCTGAATTCTTAGGTCTATAAGTAAAAATAATCATGGATGTCAACTCCTGATATGATTTCAAATACATTTGTAGTGCTTTTATTCTGCACGGAGAACAATAAGAAATACATTAACAAGAAGTAACAAAATAGTTATTCATTAGAATTGCAAACTCATACCAGTATTTGTTTATTCAGGAAAATATTAATTTGTATTTTATTACTTAAAAAAAATTTAAACATGGCTGTGATAATTCTCTGTTACATATTTTTGGTTACTGTATTTAACACACAGAAAGTTGTTTTTCTACAGTCATAAAAATGGATAATAATAATAAATACTTAGCTTACTTCATTGTGGAAGTAATTCATTTGGGAAAATTAAAGTTATTGAAACACATAATATTTTTGAAAACTGAATGCCCATAAAATTCTATTTGCTAATTTTGTCAGTGGAAAACTTACTTTTGAATCATAATGCAACATTTTTCTGACTATGTTTTGAGTTATATTCAGAGTGAAAAATTACACCGAAAATACTATACTAATGGACAATTCATTGAAATCCATTCTCTTTTGCCTTTAGGCAAAATTAGCACTACTTGCTCGATTTTGACTAAAGTTGGCACAACGCAATGCCAACCCTTATTAATAAACAAGATAATAGTGTAAAAGTTCCAATTTGAGTTCTTAAATATAGCCAGTCATATAAACAATGAAAACAACTTAGAATATTCCCTATAAGATTAAATAATTATTTTAGAAAGTTGTTACATAACAACCTTTATCAAGGTCTGCTTTCAGAAAGAATAATCAGATAACTTTCCCATTTATCAGACTGTAGTTTGGAAGATGTGATATGGAAAGAAAATATATTGGAACAAAGATAATAATGACAGCAATAATAGCAAGAATTAATTTTATAGAAAAAGATGAGTTTTATTATTATTGATTATTAATATTTTATTATATTTACTATTATTAATATTATACTGAAGATCAAAACAACCTTTATCCTGTGCCCAAAAGTGCTTTTGGTAGGACCTGTTAAGAACCTCATTATGTAGACAAGAAACTGAGGTACAGAGGGGTTATGTAACTTGCCCAAGGTTATATAAGCAGCATGCAGATAGATTAGCATTCATGTTTGTCTTCTACTGTATCGTTCCTAGTGTTTAAAAGAGATTTTGATTCAATTTTATTTAATGAAGTAATGATTGAATAATGTGTATGCAACCCAGATTAGGATTGTTCTCAAAATCTAGAGATTTCCTTAGCTGTATGTGCTTAGCTCTGCATTCATGAATCAATTATTCTGAACTTGTCAATGTTGACAGAAAGATACCAATAGCATTGTGTCAATAAAATGGGAACTTTAGGTAATGAGAATTTTAGAATTCCAGTGAGGTATATGCTCAGTATCCTGAAAAATATTTACCTGCATAGTTCAGCATGGTATGCTGCTACCATACTAGAAAGAGAGAAAACAGATTGATGATACTTGACTGAACTATGAGGGTAGTCTGATTTAACAATATTATCAAAGAGTGAGATGTTAAAAATGTGCAGATGACAGTAGTATGGGGCAATGCATCTTGTGGCTGGTCTAACTATATCTGGTCATACATGATTAGGTCTGCCTGCAAAAACCGCTACCTGACTTTTTCTTGAAACAGTGTGATACATTTATGAGCTAAGCTGTGACAAAATTCAGGAAGGTATAGGCAGAGAAAATAATGCAGCAATTGACAAAATGCCCCCATAATGCATTTCGAAGGTAGTAATTGTTGGAATTCTATGATGTATAAAGATAAAAGAACAATGTAGATAAAGAGAAAACATACTCACTTTCATGATAGTCCTTGATGGAGTCAAGTCACAGTTTAAACTTAAATATTTTTCTGGTTATCTATAATAAGAAGGACATAATGTTTTAGATAGAAAAAGATTCTTTCATTTTTACACATTTTATAAAATAGTTCACTTTTTAATATTTAATTAATTAAATGTATTGGGGCAACATTGGTTAATAAAATTTGCACACTCACTATTTAAAATTTAAAGATTTTGTTCAGAATCTCCCTTGTCATAAACTATTCATTTCTCAATCAACGATTCAAACCCAAGGATGCGAAAATCCGAAGTGCATACTTCCAAAAATATTTGTTTTGAAACTTAAATGTCATGTGTTTCATGATTTTGCTGATACTGCTCAGTGATATAGATTTTACAGAAAGCTTTTCTCCAAAATAAACAGACACATTTTATGTGTTTTTGAGTATAATGTTATAGAAGAGTTTGTTTTTAAGGGAAACATTATAGAAATATCTCTAGAGACAGATAAATTAGTGTATCTATGGTGCAATTAATTTTGGCAACACTTTTTAATTGTTTTCCCTTGGGAGCCATTTGGAGGAATATAGAATTCTACCTATAATATCAAACTTTGCATGAATCAAAGGGAAAGACTGATGAAGTAGTAATCTTTCTTGATTATTTTTCAAATTATTCTGATTATTTTTTCAAAAGAAGAGACTCTGTGGCTATCTTATAAAAATCAATGAGAGAACATGAATTAGGAGGTCAGAATTTAATTGAGACCTACAAGAAATTCAAAACTAAGTGATTCTACAGTATTATCAAGGATAAAGAAGTATATTTTTGAGTACTGCTGAAGTTCTCTTTGGGGAGGCATGCATGTTTAGTCAATTTAGAAAAGTATTACAGAATTCTTAAAAGAAATACTTGTATACTTGTATTTCGAGAGAACATATAAAATGTGCGACCCAAGATTGGGTATTTTATAGTTTGATTTTAGTTAGGTCATTAGCATAATGGATTTCAGGCTTTGATTAAATGAGACTGCCAGGCTATGTGGTCTATACTCTACCAGAAAATTAAGTTAAAACAATAGCTGCAACTTTGAATAATTGGCGTATTTATTCAGTTGGAAGTAATGATTATGGTAAACAGTGCTTTCATAGTATCAGGCAGAGGTAAAGACAAAATAAAATCTAATAGCATGAGTCTATTTGGAGAAGTTATCTCACTCTTAAGCCTTATCGGTCAGGAAATTTCTGACCTTTGAATAGTGAATATACTCAATGATATTCAACTGACATTTAAATTTTATACTTGCTTTCTTTCTCTTCTTCTTCTTCTTCTTATTAGGGCGGAGGGGCTTCTTCTGATTCGGAGTTCTGAGGATGGTGTAGCGAGGTCTCATCGCAATCCTCCTCCTCCTCCTCCTCCTCCTCCTCCTCCTTCTTCTTCTTCTTCTTCTTGTCACGTTTAAAAAGGGTACAGAACTGAATACTTGACTTGGAAAGAGTAATTTTGTCCATTAGTTTAGAGTCACTGCTTCATGAATGATTCTTAAAAGGAAAAGAAGAAAACATAGGAATAGAGGACATATCAGTTATTAAAATTTTAATAACACATACTACACTTGATCTTAGCCAAAAACAGAGATGCAATACTTAGGGTGGTGGACACACAATGCAATATACAGATAACGTATTATTGAATTGTATGTTTGAAACCTATATCATTTTGTTAACTAATATCATCCCAATACATTTAATTTGAAAAATCTTTGCTGAATGGAAACAAACAAAAAAAAGCTGAGGTAGCAATACTTATATATACTTAAAATATACTTTAAAAAGGCTAAAACAAGAGACAAAGAAAAACCAAGCAATTCTACTTTTGGATATTTAACTAAAAAATCCAAAACACTAATTTGAAAAGACATATGCATCCCTATGTTCATTGAAACATTATTTATAATAGCCAATATTTGGAAGCAATCTAAGTGTTCATTGATAGACAGATGGGTAAAGATGTACAATTGAATATTACTCAGTCATAAAAAAAAATAAGAGAGAATTTTTGCCATTTGTGACAACCTGGATTAATATAGAGGGTATTATACTGGGTGAAATAAGTCAGAGAAATACAAATACTATATGATTTCACTGATATGTGGAATCTAAAGAACAAAATTAACAAACAAAGCAGAAACAAACTCATAGATACAGAGAACAAACTGATGGTTGCCAGATGGAAAGGAGGTTGGGGAAATGGGTGAAAAGGGGGAAGGGATTAAGATGTACAAATTAATTGTTGTAAAAACAGTCATGGGGATGTGGAGTGCAGTGTAGGGAATACAGCCGATAATACTGTGATGGCTATGTGTGGGGTCAGATGGGACTTATTGAGGTGATTACTTTGTAGGTTATATAACTGTCTAGCTACTACGTTGTACACCTGAAGCTAATATAGTACTGTATGTCAACTGTAATTAAAAAATTAAAAATTACTTTTAAAATAAAATTTAAAAAAACCATAGGGGAAAAAATCTTTGGCATTAGTCTAGGCTATAGTTTTTTGGATATGACACTTAAAAGCACAAGCAACAAAAGCAAAAATTAACAAGTGGGACCACATCAAACTAAAAAGCCTCTGCACAGCAGAAGGAGCAGTTAAAGAAATGAAAATGCAAATTGCAGAACTGGAGAAAATATTTGTAAACCTTATATCTGATATGAGACTGATATCAAAAACACATAAAAAACTCATGTAACTCAACACAAAAAATCTGATTAAAATTTGCAGGTATTCCTTCCATAAAGAAATTCAGATGGCTAAAAAAAAATACATGAAAAAATGTTAAACTTCACTTACAATCAGAACCACAAATCAAAACCATAATGAGATACCACTTAAAACAGAGATCTGCAACCCCCTGTCCATGGACAGTACTGGTCTGTTAGGAACTGGGCCGCACAGCAGGAAGTGAGAGGCCAGTGACAAGCAAAGCTTCATCTGTATGTGCAGCCACTCCCCAGCGCTAGCATCACTGCCTTAGCTCTACCTCAGATCATCAGGCATTAGATTTTCATAGGATCACTGGTCTCTAGTGCCAAAAAGGTTGGGGACCACTGGATACCTGTCAGGATGGCTATCACCAATAAATCAGCAAACGAGTGTCAGCCAGGATGTGGAAAAAAGGGAAACCTTGTACATTGTCGGTGGGATTAAACTGGTGCAACCACTATGGAAAACAGTATGGAGATTCCTCAAAAAATTAAAAATAGAGCTACCTTAGGACCCAGCAACCCCACTTCTGGGTATTTATATGAAAAAATCAAAAACACTAATTTGAAAAGTTACATGCAATATTTTGTTCATTGCAGCATTATTTACAACTGCCAAGGTATGGAAGCAACTCATATGCCCATTGTAGATGAATGGATAAAGATGTTTTATAGAGAATACACATACACATACACACACACATATACAGGGGTGTATATATATATATATATACACACACACACACACACACATATATACATGTATATATGTGTGTATATATATATATCAATAGAATGTTTTCTATGGAGAGAATATATATATATGCATATATATATGCAGTAGAATTTTACTCAGCTATAAAAAAAAATGAAATTTTGCCATTTGTGAAAACATGGGTAGACCTAAAGGATATTATGCTAAGTGAAATAAGTCAGACAAAGAAAGAAAAATACTCTGCGATTTCACTTACGTGTCAAATCCAAAAAACAAAACAAATGAACAAACAAAACAGAAACAAGCACTTAGATACAGAGAACAAATTGATGGTTGCCAAAGAAAAGTGGAGAAGGAGGATGAGTAAAAAAGGTGATGGGGGCTGAGAAGTAGAAACTGCCAATTATAGAATAAGTCAAGGTAATGTAATATACAGCATAGGGAATATCTATCTAACTCTATCTATCTATCTATCTATCTATCTATCTATCTATCTATCTATCATCTATCATCTATCTATCTATCATCATCATCATCATCATCATCATCATCTATCTTCTATCATCTATCTATATATGAGAAATGCTCAGAATTTACAGAATTCTCTTATGTAAAAAAAATGCCAACAAGGAAGTAAAGAAAACATCATTCCAGATTTATAGGAAAGCTAAAAATTACATATTATAGAATATTTATAGGTCTTTTCTACAATCTGATGTCTCTCTAATTGTATATATTAAAAGTAACTATAACCGAAGAAGGCAGGATAGCTTAGTGGCTAAAAGAAAGGTTTGGAATCCTAGCTCAGCTACTTTAAATTGATTCTTCAAGATATGTACATGAGATGGTTTTACTGTTGGCTCTACAACAGAAGTATTTCTCAAGGGCTCACCTGATATACTCATACTCGATTCTGTAGGATGGAAAATTATTAAACAGTGCCCTTCAAAATGATGAAATCTTTGAGCTGGTCAGAAATAAAGTACTGTGATGTCTATGTAATTTAAATTTTCTTTTATGGATTAGGACTTGACAGATGTATCTTTGAAAAGGAGGGAAATGGTGTAGCCTTAGCATGTACTATTTTATAAGTTTATCCATGGCAAGTAGAACAGTTTCCTGCATTTAGGAAAATGGAATTAGGCATCAGATTTAAAAAAAACCTTTATTTTGTCATAATTTTAGATTTAAAAGACTTGCCAAAATAGTACAGTTTTTTGTATATTTTGCTCAGTTTCCACTAAGTTCAATATCTTATATAACTACAGACCATTATTGAAACTAAGAAATTAACTTTGGTATGATACTAATAATTAAATTAAAGCCTTTATTTGGATTTCATCAGATTTTCTATCAATGTCCTTTACCCATTGAGTCTTTTATTAGAGATATTCCTTAGTTTTTTCCCAATCTATAAAAGTTCTTTAGTCTTTCCATGGTTCATAACCTTAATACATCTGAAGAGTTCTGATCAGGTGTTTTGTAGGATTCTTCCCAATTTTGTTGTCTAATGTTTTCTCACGATTATGTTGGGGTTATATATTTTTATGGAGAATACACAGATGTGGTATGTTCTTTTCAGGGTATTATATTAGGGAATATATGATATCTATGTGTCTTATTATTGATATTCACTTTGATTAATGAGTATCTTCCTGTTCTCCCTATCATAAAGATTACTCTTTGAAATTATTAGATATTTTGGGGAGAGATACTTTGATATCTGTATGCCTGGTTTTATATTGTGGCAGAGGGGTAACATTCTATGACCTTATGATTAAATCTCAGTCTTTAAGTGGGCCTGTGTCCCTGGGCTTTCATAACTGTTTCTAGTAAAATCTTTTCTCTTGGAGTATAGGCCGCTGTATGAAGAATATTCTGGAATTATTTCAGAATGGTTGCTCTTCCCCATCCTTCCCTGAGTCAGGAGGAAATCTTATTCAGCTCTTCACCTACAGCACTTGGTGGGATTAGTGGAGGCAAAATCTATGGAAGTATGGAGATCCTTAGTGTCTTATCACTCTCATGCTAGTAAGTGTTCAGTCTCTAGCAATTTATCAAAATTACTATTGTGGCATTCCTACCTATTTAAGGTTCTGGGGACTCATGCTCTAGGAGAGTAGATCTCAGCTGTGATTCTGATTTCTTCTGTTCTTCCAGATTTCAGAGTGCCATTTACCCTGCAACCTTGTTTCTCTGATGGATCCAAGTAAAGTTTTACACTTTTTTCTTATAAGGCAGAAGTGATATCTTCCAAGCTCTTTAAGTGTAGAAGCTAAAACAAGAAGTCCATAGGATTTTCTATAAAGGTGTTCCTGTCTGCAAATAAAATCAGTTTTGCTCCTTCCTCTCCAATATGAATGCCTTTAAAAATTATTATTATTTTTATTTTATTGCATAAATTAGAAGCAACAATACAGTGTTATGTAAAAGTAGCAAGACCGAACATTCTGGTCTTATTCTTTTCCTAAGGATGAAATCATTCATGTCACGGTGAAGTGAGATGTTAGCTGTAGTTTACTTTTTTTTCCCTTTTCTCCTATAATTTGGATGTCCTTTAGTATTTGCCATTTATTAAATCCGCTTGCTGAAAGATTTTTTTTTTTACAGATATGCACGTCGGATCTTTTCAATTGCTTTTCTACAACTATTGAGATAAATGCCACCTGACTAAAATGAATTAAATTTTTTATATATTACTCGATTTATTTGCCATTTGTTTTTAAACATTTACAGCTATATTCATAAGTGAGATTAGTCACTATTTTTTCCTAACAATGTCTATTTTCTGGATTTGCTGTCCAGATAGTTCTGTCCTCATAGAATGAGTTAGAAAATATTCCCTACTCTATCACATTCTGGGAGAGTTTGTATACAATTGTTAGTATTCTTTCCCGTCAATATTTCATAGCATTCACCAATAAGTGCAGAATTTTCTTTGTGGATGTTTCTTAATTTTAAGTTCAGTTTCTACAATAGATATCGGCCTATCCCATCATTTTCTCTTGAGTGAGCTTTTATTGTTTGTGTCTTTCAAGAATTTTTTCACATTTTGGTTTTTAAATTAATTGGCATAAAGTTGTTAAAAAATCCACATATTATCCATTTAATAATTGTAGAATGTCAGTGATATGACCTTGCTCATTCCTGATACTGGTAATTTTTATCTTCTCTATATTTTTTCTCATCAACTTGGCTAGAAATTTATTTATTTTAATTATATAATAAGGAACCAGATTTGGTTTTATTGACATTTTAAACTGTATTTCTGGTTTCTGTTTCATTAATTTTTCACATTAATCTTTATTATTACCTTTCATCTGTTTACTCCGAGTTCATTTTGCTTTCCTATTTTTCTAGTTTATCAAGGAGGACATTGCAGTCATTGATCTGAAGATTTCCTTCTTTTCTAATATAATTTACACTCAAGTTTTTTTTAAAGTAATGGTTTAGTTGCATCTACAGATTTTAATATGTTGTAATTTTGTGTTTATTTTGTTTAAACCATATTTTAATTTTTCTTTGATTTCCTTCGACCCATGGATTATACAGTAATATGTTATTTAAGATATCTTTCCATAATTCACTTCCAAAAAATTAATCACATATTGCTCAGTAAACATCTATAAGACTTGGAACCTGTAAGTTATTGAGACTTTCTGTCACTCATATTATGATCTATTATAATAATGTTTTATGTGATACTGAAAAAAATAAGTATTCTGTTCATGTTTGGTGGAATATTCTAAAAATGCCAATTAGATCAATTGAGTTCATAAGTTTGTTGAAGTCTTCCATATCCTTACTAGCTTTTTCAACTTTTTCTATAAATTGAGTATATTGAAAAGTCTGACTATACTTGTGAATTTGAGTGCCACATTGTTAAATTCAACTCCATTTATCAAATTGTGGTTGCTTTGCAAACATAGGTTGATTTTGGAAATGCAATTGGTAAAAATCAATGAAATCATTCTGTGAAAATCTGCTAGGTATATAGAATTTACAGTGAGGTTTATTGTATATTTCATTATTTGTAAATTATATTTGTAAAATTTATAATATGTCTGTGTATTTTTTCTGATAACTGGCTGTTAAACACTTATTACCACACTATTTCTGCCTATGTTCATTGAAGGATCTGGACTTTATTGAGCACTACATTGCTTGAGTCATATCTCCATCATCAGATACAAAGCAAATATTTAGATTTACATAGAATCTTCAAAGCAATAACTTGAAAAATGAAAAACCTTGTAAAACAAAGAGAGGAACAAAAACATAATTTTGGAATAGCTAGAAAGTTTACATTTATGACACAAAAGAGAATCCACTATACTTCTTAATTCTCACTGCTGTTACTATCAAACTGAGCAAAATATTTTATACAAGCAGATGTAGTAAATGCTTTTGCCAAGACACAAAAATGTAAATATTATATAGATGGTTTAGACATTCATATTCTTCAACAGTTTGTTGATCTTCACTTGTTTTCTTTATCTGTAAGTCTCTTTCTATAGGTGTTTTTTAGAAAAAATCATTTTTTAATGGTAAGAAAAGAAAACTCAAGCACTGAGAATTCAACTGAATATTAAGGACAAGTGTTCTGATGGTAAATTAAATAATCTCATGTGTTCATACATCACTTTGTAAGACCGGAAAGAAACAAATGAATGAATACTAAATGAAGTTTTATTCTTTTAATGTAGAGCTATAATTGAGAACTTTTTATAAGAAATGTTTGTGTCAAGGTTTGGACAGTGCAAACATGCTTAAATCCACACCCTCCAATGTCCACAAGAATTAAAAAAGAGATAAATATTTTTAAAATAATTAAACCATACAAACACTGGAAAATATTTTTAGGTATCATAGGTGTACCGGAAAATTTTAGAACTACCTGAGAGATAGAAAGCATGTGATTTTAACAGACAAAAAAGTCAAAAGAGAAGGTATTAGATCTTAGGAAACCAAAGACATGCCAGGTTCTTCCCAAGGAAGCCTCAGATGAGATCGAGATTTAGCATCATCTAATTAAAAAAAGTCGTGGGATATGGAGCAATTATTAGTGCAGTTTATTAAAGATGCTTTGTGGTGAAGGTATTGGTGTCTTACAGAATATCAATGCCATACTTGTAGTAACTTTGGGATTCTCTCCAAAAAGTATTAAACAAGTATGTTATAATATTGAAGAAAGGAATTCACAATGAAGATACTACCCATTTCCCCAGCAGCACAGATCAATATCCATAATGTAAAAATCATAGGAGATACAAGGACAGATAGGTTACTAGATATTAGTAGGAGACATTACTTCTCAGAAGAGCTTGTTTTAATATTCCAAACATCCACTGGTAGAAATATTTTTTTTAGAACTTCTTGATGAAAACTTTTATTTATATTTGTGTCTTTTCTGTGAGGTAAAGTCTCCTACCTCTAGTAACCAAAGGAAAAGTCCTTCAATGATTGTTAAAATTAAACTCTGGCATTCTTTTTAAATGTCATTCCCATTCATGTGACATTAAATCACTCATGCTCAGAAGATTTCCAGGACAAGTAAATGTAAAAAGATAGTTAAACCAAATGAGGTCAAAATGGTATAAATGGAGAATAAAACCTGAGGGAAAAGGAAGTAGAATATAATAGTGGATGGAGAAATATAATGGTTAATATTACGTTAGATATAAGGTTTCATTTAAAGTTCAGGCCATAAATTTCTTTACGATGAAAATTTATTCGAGAAGCATTTTTTGACCAAATTCTTAAAAGACTGTTTTACCTGCTGATTCCTTAAGGAGTAAATAAAAGGATTTAACATTGGGGCAATAGAGGTATTGAGCACTGCTATACCCTTGGTCAAAGCTACTCCTTCTTTTGCTGAAGTTTTGACATACATGAAAATGCAACTTCCATAAGAAATGGAGACAACAATCATGTGGGAAGAACACGTGGAAAAGGCCTTTTTTCGTTGCTCAGCTGAGGGGATTCTCAGAATTGTTTTCAAGATAAATATATAGGAAAGAATCACTAATGTTAAGGTTACCATGAGTGTGAATAGTGCCAGAAAAAATCCCATGAGTTCTAGGATTGCTGTGTCTGTGCAGGAGATCAATAACATTGGAGAAGAGTCACAGGTGAAGTGATCAATGATATTGGAGTCGCAGAAATCCAGTTGAAGTCCCATGATCACAGGTGGAAAGATAATGAGAAATCCAGCCAGCCAAGAATTAATTACAAGTAGGTTGCAGATTCTACTATTCATTATTACTGTGTAATGCAGTGGCTTACAGATAGCCACATATCGATCATAGGACATAACAGTCAAAAGGAAAAATTCTGTTGAACCAAAGAGAATGAAGAAAAACACTTGGGCCATGCAAGAATTATAGGAAATGGTCATGTCCCCTGTTACAATGCTGACTAGGAATCTAGGAATACAAACTGTTGTAAATGAGATTTCTAAGAAAGAGAAATTCCTAAGGAAAAAATACATGGGAGTTTTGAGGTGCAAATCTATCAGAGTAAGGGTAATAATTGTCAGGTTTCCAGTTACACTCAGCAAATATGTGAAAAACAGAAATAGGAAAATTAAAATGTTTAGCTCTGGGTCATCTGTTAATCCCAGAAGAATAAACTCCCTCACATACGTTTGATTTTTCATTTCTTATTGTTGACTTCTTCTACATCTATAAATGCAAACAAGAGACGATGATTTAGTGAGTACAGAATTAGTTTTAAAAAATCACCTCTGCTGGTTTAAGAAATATATAATATAATGGGCCAATATATTAGCTACCAAGGTTTACAGAATTCTGAAAACATATGTGAGCTGACAAAGAAAATTATAACTAATCTGCTTTATAGATCGCTAGCCTTTTAAAATTGAATGACTCACTCGATAAGTCTAATAAACTCAATTGTGTAAGAAAAATATATTTATTAAATAAATGAGTTTAGTTACTTTTTGAAATTTGATTATATGTGTATGAAAATTAGGTAGAACACTATAAAATTTAAAATATTATTTTATTTTTATTAAAATATTTCATCAAATGACCACATGTTCTAATGATTCTTTGAAAATAAAACATTTTGAATGTTTTTTTTTAGTTATTTTCCACAATTTTTTTTTTCAGAATATTTCATGTTGGCCATGCTTATATAGAGAATTAATAACTTAACAAAAGAACTGGGGCCATTGAGTAGAGAAGTCAAAATGGCATAGATGATAGAGGCTTTGTTCATTTGCTCTTAAGACTACATCAAAGTTGTGATGGAAACACAGAGCAAACAGCAAACAGAGTCACCTGGGGGTCTAGATGAGAAAGCCCTACAATTAGGGAGAGAGATAAGAAATCACCTTGAAACGGGAAAAGGCAGGAGGGAGTGAGGATGCGAGATTGCCAGTTCCCCAGCGGCTGAGTAGGACAGAGGCTATGGCAGCATCAGTGGCAGCTGGCAGCTGCAGATGTTTCTTTTAATTGGGCTGTATCCACAACCAAACTTTCAAGGTGGCAGACCTGCTCTCTCTGAGCACCAGCAACCAGTAGGCTATTGGTGGTGGGGGCACCAGGGACTTATAGGAGCACACTGAGTTGTTGGACAAAGGGCTGGAGGCAAGGCTTTCTCCCCAGCAGATGTGCTGGTAAAATCCATTGTTCCTCTCTTGAGCCCTCCTCCTTCCCAGTGTGCTAATGCAGTACTGCCATAGCTGAGATGTCATCAAACTGGATAACAGAGGTCACTCCACCCAGAAGATTTCTTGAAACTCTGCCATCACCAACTCATGATCCCATCCAAGACACACCTAGTTGTGTGCTTGGCAAGTTCTATGTGACTTGCCGAGCAGCTCCAAGACTCACACTGGTGGCAGCTGACCTTGGTTTTTGGCATGGTTTCTAGAGGCAACTATAAGCACAGAATCTGGGGATTGCTTGCTGTATTTTAACAGGTGGCCCCGGAGGGACACAGGCTGAGGCCAAAACTGGCCTGCTGCTAAACCTCTCTCAGGACTGTCCCTTGGATATCTACTACACAAAGCCACGCTAATAAGACTGTGAGACTTAGGAACTTTGCTTAGTACATAGAAATAGACACAGAAAGGCAGCCAAAATGGAAGACAAAAAAGCAGAACCATATGAGAGAAAAGAACAGAGCTCCAAAGATAATGGAGTCAAGCTATCTAACAGATGTAGAGTTTAAAACACTGGTTATAAGAATGCTCAGTGAACTTAGAGGAAGTGTAGACAAATTCAGTGATAACTTTAACAAAGAGATAAAAATCATAAAAATAGAAATAAAAATTATAAAAAAGAACAAGAAATAAAGAATACATTATCTGAGATGAAGAGTAATATTAGAGGGAATTAACAGAGTGAATGAAGAAGAGGACCAAACCACCTATATAGAGAATGGAGAAGCCAAGGTCATTCAATCAGAATGGCAAGAAAAAAGAAGCCAAGACTCTAATAATAATTTAAGAAGTCTATGTGACAAAATTAAGTGTAAAAACATCTGTTTAATAGGAATATCTGAAAGAGGAGAGGGAGAACAAGAAGTGGAAAAGCTATTTGAAGAAATAAATGATGGAAAACTTTCCCAAGATGGTGAAAGAAATAGACGTACAACCCCAGGAAGCTCAGACAGTCTCTCCAAGAATGAGCCCAAAGAGGCCCATCAAAGACATATCATAATCAAAATGCCAAAGTTAAATAGAAAGAGAGAATATTAAAAACAGCAAGAGAAAAGCAATTAGTTATCTACAGAAGAGCACCCATAACACTGGCAGCCAATTTCTCAAAAGAAACTTTACAGGACAGAAGGGATTTTGCACAAAATATTCAAACTGATGAAAACCCAGGATCTACAACCAAGAAGACTTTATCTAACAAAGCTATCATTTAGAATTGAAGGACAGATAATGAGCTTCCCAGACAAAAATAAGGAATTCACCAACACCAAGCCACTATTACAAAAATGTTGGAGGGTCTTCTTTAAGAAACAAAAACATGTATAAAAATCATGGATAAAAAATGGTAATAACTACATATCTATCAATGACGACCTCTACTGTAAAAAAATTAAGTGCTCCGCCAAAGGATAGGGTGGCTGAATGGTTAAGAAAACAAGATTCCTACATATGCTACCAAGAAGAGACTCACTTCAGAGTAAAAGACACACACAGACTAAAAGGAAGGGGATGGGAAAAGATATTGAAGTAAGGGTATTGAAGTAAATAAAGTCAGATAAAGACAAATACCACATGATTTCGCTTACATGTGAAATCTAAAGAACAAAATAAACAACAATAACAAAAATGGAAACAAACTCATACAGAGAATATTTTGAGGCCTACTAGACAGGAGGGTGTTGGGGAGATAGTGAAAAAGGGAAAAAGGATTTAAAATACAAATAGATAGTTACAA
The DNA here is from genome assembly GCF_014176215.1 of Rousettus aegyptiacus. Lineage (NCBI taxonomy): Eukaryota > Metazoa > Chordata > Mammalia > Chiroptera > Pteropodidae > Rousettus > Rousettus aegyptiacus. The sequence goes on from NW_023416295.1 coordinate 126,986,671, forward strand.
AATAGTCATGGAGATATAAAATGCAGCACGAGGAAAATAGTCAACAATATTGTAATAAATTTGTAAGGGGGAAGAGGGATGCTAGATTTAATAAGGGGATCACTTGGGCTCTAATCACTATGCTGTACAACTGAAACTAATATATTATTGTATGCCAACCACAATTGAAAAAAGTCATTGACTTGTACAATGTAAATATGACCAACTAGTTGTCTATTGTATTTCAATAAAGCTGGGGGTAAAAAAGAACTGGGCCATCAAAACTATTATTTATATACTCCTAAACAAATAAATTCAGAATTTAAAGTTTTTTCTTTCTGAATTAAATTATAATCTATTCCTTTTAAGAAAAGATTCTAACAGTCAAAGTTAAGTAATCTAAATTATAAAATGATTAGAAATTTTTAAAAAATGAGGCGAGAAATGAAAAATATACTTACAATTATATCATTCCATGTGGTAGCACTTTGACTGCTGAAACCCAATTCTCTGTTGGTTTACTTTGTTGGTGTTTGATGCTTTACTTTTAGAGCGTTTTATAGACTTCATGACTTTCTTATGCTATAACATACTTACATAGTGTGTCTATGAAATATAGCAATATGATCCTGGTTACATAGAGCAAGATGCGACAGATGAAAAAATAAGCCCAGTTGAAAATTATTTTTGAAGTAAGGGAGGCCCTGGCAAAAAGGTGACATGGTTCTAGCTGCTGGTAGAAGGTGCTATGTTCAGACAGCGAACAAAGTATTCAAGAGGTCTGCAACTCGTGATCCAGGAAAGAGTTGATGATGTGGTGTCAAAAGCTCTATAGACAGTCCCAAGCAGTCAATCCATGTTAAGTCTGAAAGGTTAAGACTCAAATAGTATTGCAAAATTTTTTATTGAGTAACTGTGGCTCTGGCAAAATACTCATTTAGGAGCAAAGCTAGAAGTTGTAGGCGTAGGAGAGAGCAGCAGCAAAATAAATCCAGTCCTATGATTTTAAACAGTGACACAGTAGAACCAGAAGTTAAACCAAATGTTGGTAAGACTCCCCCCAAAATTAAACAAATAAAAGAAAAAGGAAAAGAAAAAGAGAAAACTAGGGTCAGGACAATAATAGTGAAATAGGTAAATAGAGGCGAGAAAGTTATATATTTTGCTGATTAATTAAGTGAAGTTCTTAGTTCATGAGGAGAGGGCTATAATCCATGAGTGAAAATCAAGAAATAATGACTATGGAAAAGAGATGAGCTACATGGCATATGAGTAGTAATTGGTGAGAAATAAAATCCTCGAAATGTAAAGAACTATCTCCAGTCGCGCAGTCTAAGGTCAGGCATTTAGTTATCTCTTATTTTCCAAAATTTACATAAAAATAAAATCCTAACCTTAGATTAGGAAAATCTTAGATTAGGAAAATCTAGTAATAAAATATCTTACTTGACTCTCAATATCTTTTGCGAAAGGAAGATGGGTTATATTTTTTTCTACATTCTTTACCTTCCAATGGGAAGACTTGGTTTTCTAACTATAGTTTCCAACAATGACTGTTTTTATCTGTTCTCTCCAAGCCCCCTCACCCCCCCCTCAAAAAAAATCACATGGAATTCTTGCAGAAAAAAAATTAAAATGTCTCTGGAGAGGTCTGGTACTGATAAACACATCCTAAATTTAGTTGAATAATTTTAATTAGATACCCTTGGGAAATAATTTTTTAAACATTAAACACCAAAGAGGTATATAATGCAATGAACAGTGAGGAAATAGCAATCTTTGAATTATTTTGGATTTTGTACTGTCAGTTTTATTTTATTTTTACCTGAATATAAACCAATTGCATATCAATTTGTGAAGCAGAAAATAACAAGAGGAAAGAGCTACATATAAAATGTGCTATTCAAATATTTTATTTGTTAATGAAAAATTGAGTATCTATTTTAGATAAGGTATAGTTAGTAGATTGACATATTGTTAAGATACAATAAAAATTGAGAGACCAATGCATAAACATAAAACTCATGAAATTGGTTATCAAAAAAATCTCCTTAAGTATTGTTTCTTTAACACTAGAAAATGAAGCAAGCAAAGTTTATGTACTATTCTATTACATTTATTTATTTTTTTCCTACTAGAGAATTTGGGATATGGCACATTGTTTTCAGCTACTGAAATATTTGATTATCATTTTAACCTCTTCCTTTTATAGTATGTTTTCTATGGATGCCAAATTTGAATTCTTTTTGTCCTTAGAATTATATATTTGTATTTTTGGTTAATGATACAAAAGAAAATTTTCACAATACATCAGCCAACAAAACTTGCAAAATTCATGGAAAATAAGTGGTTTCAGTATTTTGTTGGTTTTGTACAAAGCAAATGTTAAATAATTCATTCTATTCTGAATGTATGACTACAGATTAAACAAATTAATTTCCAAATTAGAGAAAATTTTGTGTAATTCATGATGCAAGATTCAATGTATATATTTGAGAGTGTTTGAATTTTTCTATTAGAATAGCACCATAACCAATAATTCTCAATAGTTTTATTGAAAAATTAACTGGTGAGTTTTTTAAATATTTAGTAAAAGATTGAGTATTTTATACAACTGAATGTAAAATATTTCTTACATTGAAGCTATTTATTAAGTTGAAACTAACTAAAAAATTAATTATAAATTCTCTGCAAAAATTTCAACTTGAAATTTGCATATGAGTTTTGAGATTTATACTGCAATACACTTTGTTAAAATTTTCTTCCATTGAAGGAAGTTCTAATTGGCAGTGCAAAAGAACCTATGAATAACCAGGGATATATAATCAGAAAATAACCTTTTACAAAAGATTAGGAGATTTTCAGTCAAGATGACAGAGTAAGTATACGCTGTACTTGCTCCTCTCCTGAACACATCAAATTTACAACTAAACTATAGAACAATCATCATTGAGAATCTCCTGAAGTCTAGTTGAACAGAAATCCTACAACTAAGGACATACGGAAGAAGACATGTTAAGACTGGTAAGACAGGTGGAGACATGAAATAGGCTGGTCCCACACCTGCATGTGGTGAATAAAAATCAAGAGAGATATATAGGCTGCAGAGCTCTCCTTGAAAAGGGGGTCCCAGTCTCACACCAGACTCCCCAGCCCAGAGTTCCAGTGCCAGTAAGAGAAATCTCTACAACTTTTGGTTGTGAAAACCAGTGGAGATAATGGCTGCTGGAGTCCAAGCTGTTCCTGTCAAGGGGCCTTTGTATGGACTTACACCCTGATGGACTCATTTGCTCTGAGCTCCAGCACTGGGCAGCAGCTCAAAAGGCACTAGGAACATACAGGGAGGAAGTGAATTGTCTGGCTTCAGGGCGAGGGCTGGAGAAGCAGCCTTTTCCAAGACAGAAGTACTGGCAGACTCCATTGTTTCTTTGTTGAGCCCTTGTCCCTCCTGGCATGCAGACACAGACAGCCACTATATCTGAGTCTCCATCAACCTAATGGGCACCCCATCCTGGTGCTTCCCTGAGATATTGCCACATCCAACTTGCCACCAAGCTTCCTCAAGTTGCTTTACTATGCAAACGACCTGTCTTGGCTCGTGCTGCAGACTTTGGCAAATATCCAAAAGGTTTAGAAAACTCAAAGAAGCAGCATCCAGACTTGAGATGCCTCAAACATCTTGCTGAGCAGTGCCAAGCCTGGCATGAATGGTAGCCAGCTTCAGTTTGCAGTTTGGCCTCTCGAGGCACTTCTATGCCCAGTGAGAGTGGCGGCCATCTACAGATTCCTTCGTGGCTCATGATAAGTGGCCCCAGGCAGGGCACAGGCTGCACTTGAACTTGGCCTGTGGTAGGACTCCTTCCAGGATGCTTTGGGGCTGGCACTCCTGGTGGCCAGCTTTGAACTGAGCCAGAGCACCACCCTGGGCCGAATCTGAGGACAACACACCCAAAGGGCACACTGGGCAGGCACCAGAGCCCTGAGAAAGCAATCCTTCTCCATAGGGTCAGCCCCTACACAACAGTTCCTCCACTGTAGTCACTGGCCAGTCCTTACAAACAATTAGCTTGAAGGTCAGTCCCTCCTGTTGACATGTAAACAGTAACCAAAGGTCAACTACAATTGGGAGGGCACACACAACACATACAAGGGATGTACCTGGAGCACCCAGCTCACGTGACCGAGGAGACTACTCATCTAAGCCTCACAGAACACCTACTACATAATGCCACTCTGCTAAGACCAGGAGACATATCAATCATACCTATATATATAGAAACAAACACAAGGAGGCAGCCAAAATGGGGAAACAAAGAAACATCCTAAATGAAAGAACAGAACAAAACTCCAGAATAAGAACTAAACAAAATGGAGACAAGTAATCTACCAAATACAGTGTTCCAAACACGGATTATAAGGATGCTTGATGAACTTAGGGGAAGAATAGATGGACTCAGTGAGAAATTTAACAAAGAGATAGAAGATATAAAAATGGAGATAGAAAACACAAAAGAGAACCTATCAGAAATAAAGACTATGATAACTGAAATGAAGAATACATTAGAGGAAACCAACAATAGATTAAATGAAGCAGAGGATCCAATCAGTGATTTAGAAGATAAGGTAGCAGAAAACACCCAATCAGAACAGCAACAAGACAAAAGAATGAGGATAGTTTAAGTGGCCTCTGGTACAACATTAAGCATATCGACATTCACATATAGAGGTAGCAGAAGGATATCAGAGGGAGAAAGGAATTGAAAATATATTTGAAGAAATAATAATGGAAAACTTCTCTAACCTGGTGAATAATACAGATATACAAGCCCAGAAAGCACAGAGTGTCCCAAACAGGATGAACTCAAAGAGACCAACACAAAGACATAATTAAAATGCCAAAGGTTAAAGACAAAAAGGCTGAAAAGCAGCCAGAGAAAAGCAGTTACTTACAGGGGGGCTCCCATAAGACTGTGAACTGATTTCTCAGCAGAAACTTTCCAGCATAGAAGGGATTGAGACAAAATACTCAAAGTGATGAAAAGCAAGGCCTTACAACCAAGATTACTCTACCCAGCAAAGCTATCATTTAGAATCAAAAGACAGATAAAGAACTTCTCAGACAAGAAAAAGCTAAAGGTATTCATCACCACCAAATCAGTATTACAAGAAATGTTAGAGAGAGTTCTTTAAGAAGAAGAAAGAAAGAAAGATGATCAAAAGTATGAAAAACAAAATGATAATAACTACATATCTATCAAAAATTACTTTAAATGTAAATAGATTAAGAGCTCCAATCAAAAGAATGAATAAGAAAACAAGACCCTTACATATGCTGCCTGCAAGAGATTCACTTCAAATTGAAGATACACACAGACTGAAAGTAAAGTGATGGACCCAGTAATCCCACTGCAGAATATTTATCTGAACAAACCCAAAACACTAGTTTGAAAAGACATATGTATCCCTATGTTCATTGCAGCATTATTTACAATAGCCAAGATATGGAGGCAAACACAGGGTCCATAAATGGATGAACGGATGAAGATGAGGTGGTACATATATACAATGGAATATTATTCAGCCATATATATACATATATACAATGGAATATTATTCAGCCATAAAAAAGAATAAAATCTTGCCATCTGCAACAACATGGATGGACCTAGAGGGTGTTGTGCTGAATGGAGTAATTCAGGCACAGAAAGACAAATGACATTGTAATAACTACAGACGGTGTCAGATGGGTATTAGAGTAATTGGCCTGATCACTTTCTAAGTTATATAAACATTTAATCACCATGTTGTACATTTGAAACTAGTATAATATTATATGTCAAATGTAATAGAAAAATAAAGACAGAAGATTTGACTTTGAGTGGTGAACACACAATGCAGTGAACACAGATGATGTATTATTGAATTGTACACTTGAAACCTATATAATTTTATTACCCAATGTCACCACAATAAACCTAATTTAAAGAAAATTAAAAACAGATTAGTTACAAAGTTCAATACTGACTAGCTACTTAAAAAATAAAAGAATACAGAAAATCTGTATCTTACTGAAAGAAACTGAGCAGAAGTTTATTTTAATAGAGATGAACCAAACTAATCTAAAAAAATTTTGCTTGTGGATTGAATATAATTGCAGTAAGATTAGGTAAGACTACTTCTCAGTATCTCGTACAAAATCAAACCAGAGTCCCTTGAAGATTCTTATAACAGAAGTTAATATAGCCATTTTTTTGCAAGGCAAAAAGATATGAAAGAGAACTAGGAAAATGAGTATCCAGAAAAAGATGAAATAAGCAGAATTAAACCTGGGCTTCTGACTGCTAGATGAACTGGTTACAAACATAGGAGTAAAAAAACATAAGTACTTCAGTTAAGTTACTTGGTTCTTCATATCACTTTTAAATCTGCACTCAATGATACCATATAAAATATTTTTATTTTTTATTTATTTTTTATGAAATGTATTAGGGTAACACTTTTTTAAATGTTACAGTGCAAACATTTTATGAGTACACTTTTCGAAAGGCTCTAAAAATATGGCATCCACCATATATCTGATACAATTTTCACCGAACCTCACATTTGCAATCAAAACTTTGTGATTTCACAATACTTTGAAATAGTATTTCACCTTAAAGTGTAAAAATAATACTTTTGGAAAGATTTATAGTGTTTTCATATATTTATACTTATCAACTGTGTGATTAGAATCACCTTCAGATAAGCTTCTGTTGATCAAGAGAATCAATTTTTTTCACCCTATTCTCTCTCTCTCTCTCTCTCTCTCTCTCTTCTTCCTTCCCTTTTACCTACCTAGCTAAAAATCATACAATATAGTGTATATTCATTTAGTTAACATTTGCATATTGTTTTTCCACAGTCCTAATTTTCACTTTTACACTTGTGCTTACTTGTTATAACCTTCAATAGCAAACTTGTTTGGTTTCATTTATTTACAAATTGCCTCAATAAAGAATTCAAAATCAAAATTATCTTTTAATTTTCATTTTTTTGTGGTAGTATGATGCTAAATCTGCTTGAAAAAAAAATGTAACCCATTCCTTGAAAGTACAATTGTAAGAAAGAGGTGAGTGCTTAAGGACACTCTTGTCTGTGAGCTTTAACAAAACATATTTTACCATGGACTTGAAAAATATGTAGAGCTCTTTCTACTAAAGTATATATCAGAACAAGTTGTAAATCCAGAAACAAAAGACAAATCCAGTTACCCTGTATCTACTTAGACTCATAATTACTATCCCAGTTTTCTTAGTGATACATTAGAATCGAAGGGCTCATTCACTATAGGAACAGGATGTGAACACGTTTTCTACAGTTCTCAATACTTCCAAGAATCATTTTCTTGTATATGAGTGAGGGAGGTAGAACCTTCTGTAAAAGAGACACTGGAAAGATAAACACATCATTGTAGATTTGTGAAAAAAGGATAACAAAGACATATGTAATTCAAATATCACTTTTAAGATACTAGAGTGAATATCTCACACTTTCTAAACATGGAGTTTGTCATTCTCTTTGTGTCAAGAGGAAAGACCATTTATCTATCAAATGAAAGAGTCAAATGTAAACATGAATTTCTTCATGATAGCTTGATTTACCTGTATAGCCTATGGTTTTGCTTTTCAAATATGATTGGCAGAAATATGACATTTTTCAGTTAAATTGTCTATTATTTTAGGAAATATTATCAAAGAAGAAAATAGGTAAATTCTGTGTCTTCTATTGCACTAAAACTGCAGTTTTGGTTTTCTGGGAAAATTAATACAAAATCAACACAACCTCATTTCCAATTGCAAAGATAAAATTTCTGACATAACATTTTATCTTAAATTTTAATTTAATTTTCTAATACTATAACTATATTTTATTGGTAAATTCAAAAGGACAATAATTATGTAACACATTTTTATTGGTGATATGGAAGAAAAATAATAGAGATATTAATTAAAACCCATATTTTTATTTCACTTAAAATAAGTTTTCTATTTGTATGTGGTTTTTAGTAAGCTTCTTATAGTCTAACAATCTTTATGTTTTGGATAGATTTATAATGTACCTTGCTATGATATGAGAAACAACTGAGATTATTGACTTTTCTAAAATTCAGTTATAAAGGTAAGAAATTGACCATTTTCTACATAACTTAAAGTAATTAGGACCTTGTTTTTAGACTATTAAGAAAACGGACATTGACAGTATATAAACATGCCTAAATGAAATAATGAAATGAGGTTTTCAAATAACTTATCTGGAGAGGGGCAAAGAGTTTTATTCAGCTTTGCTATCAGGGGTATGTATTTCACATAATCACATTCATTTATTTGAAGAAAAGGCCATTCTCTGGATCATGTTCTTGAAGGCTTGCTTCACTTGCTGGTTTCTTAGTGTATATATGAAAGGATTCAAAAGAGGAGCCACTGAGGTATTGAGCACAGCTACCCCTTTGCTCAAAGACACTCTCTCCCTTGCAGAAGGCTTAATGTACATGAAAATGCAGCTACCATAGGAGAGGGAGACAACTATCATGTGGGAGGAACAAGTGGAAAAAGCTTTCTTCCTTTGACTCATGGAAGGAATTCTCAAAATTGTCCGGATGATGTATGTGTAGGAGAGAATAACTAGTGTTAAGGTGACCATAAGTGTTACCACAGCTAAAAAGAATGCCATGAGTTCGAGAAAGCTAGTGTTCGTGCAAGAAAGCTGCAAAATCGGAGAAGAATCACAGATAAAATGATCAATTATATTGGAGGCACAGAAATTCAATTGCATCAGTAGAATTATTGGTGGAAAAATGATCAGGAATCCTGCGAGCCAAGAGCTAAAGACAAGAAGGATACAGACTCTGCTGCTCATGATGGTGGTGTAATGGAGAGGTTTGCAGATGGCCACATAGCGGTCGTAGGACATGGTGGCGAGAAGGTAAAATTCTGTCACTCCCAAGAAGATGAAGAAAAACAGCTGAGCCACACAACCATTATAAGAAATAGTTCTGTCCCCTGTCACAATGGTGACGAGGAACCTGGGAATGCAGGCTGACGTGAATGATATTTCTAGGACTGAGAAGTTTCGAAGGAAGAAATACATTGGAGTCTGCAGGTGGGGATCTGACAGGGTGAGGATGATAATGATAAGGTTTCCAGTCACACTTAGCATGTAGGTAACAAGAAGAAATATGAAAAGAACAACCTGCCACAGTGGGTCATTTGTCAGTCCAAGAAGAATAAACTCGGTTACTTCTGTGAAGTTTTTCATTATTTTCCTTCTTTTCAATGATATTCTTTTTAAGTTGTAAAATAGATGAGGAAATAAGAAAGCTATGACATTAACAAAGTAACTCTCACACACACACTTTTAAAAGAAATTGCTGTCTTTTTCTTTTAGTGAAAAATGATTTTGTAGTACATAGAAATGAAATGCTTTAAAGAACTCTGTATATATTATAGCATATATTAATTCATTTCATTTTTCTTCACTGTATTCTTACACATTTCAGTATACATCTCTGACCTCTTAATATTTTGATATATTCCTGAAAATAACAAAAAAAGATATTAATTCCTTCTCGAATAAAACTGTGAGAGCTTACTCCCAGCATACCACAATACATTTTGAAGATTTCTTTTTTAACTTTTTATTTTATATATTTAAATTTTTTCTATATTGAATAAGGATTTCTTTTTTTATCTATCATTCAAAATTTCCAGTCTACAGAGACAATGCAGTCATCTATCTGGTAGAGTAATATGTCCTTGATAATAGCATATGGAGGTATTTAATAGATGGGAAATATTCCCTAATCTAATTCTAATGTTTGTACCATAATGCATGCTAGTTTTAATTAATAATCAATTATACTGGTTTCTTGTAAGATTGTATATGTATTCTTCTTGAATATATCATATTAACTGCCCACATATCATGACTTGATTTTCATATAGAACGCAGTACTTTTTACTTAAGTCCTAATTTTGTTTTTGTAAACTGCAGGAGTTCTTACTTATTTCTAAACAATATTGCCTAGTTTTTTCTTGAGGTATGATAAAAGAGAATAATTCAATATTCATGGTAAGTTTTAGGAAAGCAAAGATTATTATTTTTTTCTTTTTTTCTATTTATGGCTTCTAATATAATTCTTGATGGTATACAGGATTTGCTTAGTTGTTTGGTTGTGTTGAAACAACTTTCCCATAAAAGCTTTCTATGTGCTTAGATCTTTCATCTAAGATCATTTTAAAAAATACTTAAATGTTCAGATAGCTTGCCTAAGTCTGTAATGTCTATTTGTTTTCTATATTCTTCAGAAGTTACAAGGCTTTCCAAAAAAATAATATTTTCTCAAGATTAGCCAATTCATTGATATGTTAATGAACTTACTCAAAATTTTTATCTACAAAATTTCTGGGAGGGATAAATTCTCACTTTAATTCATCTGCTCTCTTTGCAGTCATAAGATATACATTTTGTTTCTTTTGCTTTTATATGATGGGTACTAACCTTCACTATTAATAAAATTTACATTGTGCAAAACTAAAACATAAAGTATATTTGCTCAGTGTTAAAACACATCAAGTAAACTGTTTTTAATCTTATATAAAAGTAATTACATGGTATCCGATATTGATGATATTAAAAATGATTATTAAAAGATACAGACTAGAACACAAAATATAATTTGTCCTATTAATCGCACAATTTTTATGTTATAATAAACAAACATGTTGCATGAAGTTAATAAACTGTAGTAATTTAAAAATTGTCTTCTGTCACCAATGGGTGGTGAATACAGTGCAATATATATAATGTGGTACAAAATTGTACATTTGAAATTTATTTGATTTTATTAACTAATGTCACCACAATAATTTAAATAAAAAAATAAATTTTTTTCATTTCTACATCATAAATTTGTTGCTTAATTTTATTTATATATAGTATTGTCATAATTGAGATTACTTGTATTAAAGCAAAAATATATTCCTGAAAAAAACTATCAAAGATGTACTTACTTTTTTGGCAAATATGCTGGTTTAGCCATTTCTAATGGCTTCTTTCATTTGTTTAAATGTAAGTGCTTTGGAATTTTTTTGCGATGTTTCCTTTTTGTCATTATATATAATATATGTGTGTGTGTGTGTGTATTTAGAAATATTTATTATATATATGGATATGTGTGTATATATATACTAAATATTAATGATAAAAGATAATTCCAAGAGCTCTGTAGCAATGTTTACAAAAATGGCAGCTATCAACCCATTTTTATACATCGACCCAGTTTTTCTAAAGATCTAGACTGCCGAGATATCCTACCTATTGCTACTTAAAGAATTAATATCTTGATACTCGATATAAGCTGTAGTTGAAATGAAGGCTAATGTAATATCTTTCCAAGCTTGGTGGGCAAATGATATGATCTTTGTGCAGATGTAATGTTATTAAGGCCAGCCATAATTTCATCTGCGCCATTTACAATGGACTCAGGGGGATTAGTTGAATGAATAAACAAAAGGCACCTTGGAGATGGTGTTCTCAAGACACAAAGCATTAAGCAATAGTTTAAATTAATATACAATTTAGAAGGGAATATTTAGATGATAGTGGCCTCAAATCAGAGGAAAAAATATATAAAAGGATTTGCATCTTCATAATAATCAATCACTTCAGAAGAAACTTAATAACAGAGAAACATAGTAGTTTGTAAATGGCAATGGCTAATTTGGAACAAAAGTATTTTCCACTAATCTTAGAGAAAATATTAAGAATTCATTATGTTTTAGACTGGGGCTGAGGTTTTCATTATTCTATACCATAAGAGATGTCAGGCTTGTCTTCAAGATTTTATATCTCTTTATTGACATAGAAAACCTGATCACTATTAGAATCACTGCCTTTTATTTATTCAACAATTACTTTTTGGATGCTTATTGTGTTGGCCTCAAGTGTAAGTACTGAGCATACAGAGATAATAGAGACAGCACTTTGCATAATTTTCACTTCTTAGAAAAAGGGTGAGAATTCCATTTTACTTTTGAAATCTCGGATTCCCTTTCTCATGTGTAATACAAGCAATATTCTCCCTTGACATTTTCTTACTACTCACTCTTTTAATTTTAAAAGACATCTGTAATACTTTCCTATTTATTATTTGAGATTTATATGCAATTTTTGTTTAGTCTAGTCCATAAGTTCCATAAAACTTTTTCTTCCATAAAATTGTCAAATAGAAATTTGTGATTATGCAATGATCTTAAAATTCTAGGCATTCTCTGAACAAAGGTTTTCAGATTGATTTTACTGGGTACAGATATACAATGTGATGTTACTCAGCCATAAAAAATGAAATCTTACCATTTGCAACATGGATGAACCTAGAAGGTATTATGTGAAGTGAAATAAGTCAGAAAGAGAAAGACAAATACCATATGACCTCACTTATGTGTGAAATCTAAAGAACAAAATAAACAAACAAACAAAAAATAAAAACAGACTCTTAGAGAACAAGCTGATGATTAGGAAGGGGGTGGGGAGACTGGGTGAAAAAGGTGAAAAAATAAGAAATACACATTGATAGTTACAAAACAGTCATGGGGATATGAAGTATAGCATAGGGAACATAGTCAATAATAGTGTAATAACTACGTATAATGCCAGGCGAGTACTAGACTAATCAGGAGGATCACTTTGTAAATAAGATAAATGTTTAACCACTATGCTGTATGCCTGAAACTAATATAAAGTAATATTGAATGTCCACTCTAATTGAAAAATAAAAATAAATAAATGAAAAAAGAAAAAAATTATTTTTACTGTTTCTTTGGGAGACAAATGAAGTTATTCAACATATATGATTAATAATGAGTGCATACTGAAGAAAGAGACTATTAAAGTATAATAGTTGTTTAAACTTAAGTATATTATTTCATCAACAATGAAAGTCAAGAGCTTGAATCATGTGACATGAACATGCTCATGTTGAATGACAAACATTGTCACAATAGTGTTTATATCATAATTACCTGTAGGCCATAATGTTACTTAAAATTATACCTTGTGAAGAACCTGTTATTAAATAAAGATATATGAAAAGCTGCTATAATATATGTGACCTTATTTTAACTTGAATACATTTATAAAAACTCTATTTCCAAATAAGGTCACATCTGTAGATTCCAGGTAGACATAAATTTTCAAAGGGCACTATACAAATCAGTACAGTACCCAAAACAAATACTTCTCTTTAATAAAATTTATTAGGGGTAAGATTGGTTAATAACATTAAATAATTTTCAGGTGTATAATTTTATAATACATCAGCTGTGTATTGCATTGTGTGCCCACTATCCAAAGTCTACTCCTGTCACCATATATTTGACAAACAAATACTTCTAATAGCAATTTTAAACAATAATTTCTATCTCCATTGAGCATGGAAATTTACGTTCTTTCAAATTTTTTACAGAATTTGCTTTTATTTTAATATTTTCAGTAATAGATTATAAGAACATGCATAAAAGGTGACCAAATATAAGTAATACATCTATTAAATTAAGAATAAGTAAATAAAAAAGTAATTTAATTTTTTTAATACATAACTTAAAAACATTCATTAATAATTGAAGAATGTCTGAAGCCTATATGTCATATTCAGCTTACTGATGATAAGACCCATATGTTAATATTTTAACTGTAGTTTACTGTGAAATTCATACCTGAAACCATATTTTCCTCCCAATGATCGAATGGTACTATATGAGTTAGTTATCCAGTATGCACGGTAAAAGTTAAATATATGAATATTTTGAATTTTCCTTCATTTTACAAAACTGAAAAACAAAAATTAAAATTAATAAAATTCATTTGTGTAAAACTCTAAGGAAACAAAAGAGAACTGAAAAATGTGGAGTAAAATTTTAAGTGTAGCATATTAATAAACTCCTTTGTACTTTTTCATTTTATTTTCTATAGTAAACAAAGCAATACTCCTAAGAATATCCTAAGGGCTTCTCCTTAATCAGATATGATGTGTTATAAAATATTTTCCCTCATTTTCCTAAGTTTAGCATTCAACAGTGATCTTGCTGCAGAAATTATTATTGTATTTTTGGGATTGTGATTATTTATCTATCTTATGTCTTCTGCATTTATTAATTGACCTTCTTCTGTAAGAAAGAGTTGATCCTTTTCCACTTTTAATTAATTATTGAATCATTTATAAGAATATACACTAATGAATATCAATTTTATTCTTTGGGTTATAATTCAATACTACATTCTTTATTTTGTTTTTCAAATTATCCATCTTTGGCCATTGGCTGCCCTTTCAGATAATTTCCCCTTGTAAATTGACCATGAGATTCACTACATGTGTGGGGTTAAATTTCTTTCAGAAATTTTAACAGAATACTTTCTGCTTCACAGAAGGTCCTCCTTTTCTGGAAACTGACACAAATCTGAATTAGATGAAAGTTTGTGATTTATCATGACAATTCAAGTCAAGCTTTTATTAATAGGATTTAGTAGTAGTAGTAGTAGTAGTAGTAGTAGTAGTAGTAGTAGCAGCAGCAGCAGCAGCAGCAGCAGCAGCAGCAGCATTGTCGTTACTATTATTATTAAATAAGAATTACCTCAGTGAGCAGCCTATTTCTGTCCAAGACTTTCATGATTAATCTCCTATAACAAAGGTACATCTCTGTGTAATATCATTTTTATTCTCACTCTAGACACACTTCTGGAAGTTGTACAATAACTTAGTTTCATCATTCCAAGACTCAAGGGAGACACTAGCAGTGATGCTTAGGGGCTGCTTCAATAGCAGCATCTACTACATTCATTTTCAACTCCACTTTCTTTTCCTCAGTAAAAAAAAAAAAAAAAAAAGACCATGTTTGTTTCAATTCTGAGTATCTAAGGAAATAGATTTTGGAGATTAATAAACAACTTAATCATTTTGAATACATTTCAATCTAACTATCTCATTAATCTATTGATTAACAGCTCTATTTTATACTATGTAGTATGTCAACTTTTTCTATGTTATAGGTCAACTTAGAATTATCAATTTATTAATCACCTGAAAATCCAGTGGTTCATTTCCTATATGTACTCAAGATGGCATAGAGAATCCAGAATGTCAAATACATACACTCAATTCAATAAATTCTGTACAATATAAAATTATGTTTCTCTTCCTTAGACATGTACTATGAATTTACCCACGCATAAGTTATCATATTTATGTTTAAAAAATTAGCAAAAACTTGTAAAACTTTTAGTATGTAAGCCTTTTCCTTCCAAGTTTACACATGGTTACAATCTCCTGGATAATGTCAGACTTTGATATACGCCATAGGTCTGAAAATAGTCTAGGAATGGGGACTGCATAAGGAGAAATTTAAAGCTAACTCCTTCATGTGAGATAATTGCAGAGTTTCTAAACAATGTATGGACAATTTATGAAGCAGAGGAAGATGGAACCTTCTGTTGGCGATGCAGACTAGATTGTGTGTTCAGGACTCAGAGTATCTGAACCCATTGAGGTGCCTTCATTCTAATTCTCAATCTTCACTCCTTCCCAATCAACACCCTAATATTCATTAGCATATGACATATGTGAAGATGGTGTGAATTAAACCAACTTTATAATTAAGGAACCTATAGGATCGGGTTTTAATATTGGCTAAGCCATCTCTTCAGTAACGAGAGATTTGAAAAATTAAAGTTACATTTCCTTTCTTAAAGCTCTAATGCATGTGGAAGCAGTCAACCTACTGCAGAAGCCTTGTATTATTTAAGTTTATTCAACCTTGCTTTTAGTAGGTATTTACTTCTAGGTGAGCTCCGCCTTGCTAATGTGTAGACATAGACTTCCAGGGTTTAATTAAGTAGTGGAATCTGCTGACTTCAGACCAAACCAGGTTAATGAACTGGTTCAGATTCTTACTGCTTTCAGAGTCTCTTACCTGTATTTGTTGTCTTTGTATCAAGTACAGTTTCAGAGAGCATAATTCACTCTGTTTAACATAGGCTTAAAGAATTATCAAGAGGACTGAATGCAGATCTTAGAATGAGCTTCCTGGAACATCTCAAAGCCACTGCACAAAACTGAGTCTCCATTTTGGTGAGAAAAGAAATTTAATTCTATTGTTAGTATTATTCCTCAGGAAACTAGTACTATTGCTACAAGATTTAAGGTCATCTGAATCTGCCATGACCTATAAAAGCAATATAGACACTTAATAATAACTAAGTTTAAAGTTTATATCTTTTATGAATGTATCTGATTGGCAGAACTAAAATCACATTAGAACTTTAGCTTTAAGGACAACTAAAAATGTTGTCTTTGCAGTTTCTGCACAAAGATAGACAGACATATTTGAAGGAATTTGGAAGATGAGTAATGAATAAGTTCATAATAAAATGTTTTCAGAGTGGTGATATCCAAAAGAAAGTCTAAATCAATAAATTAAGTTAACATTATTGTAATTCCCAATGTTCAGATTGGGGGGTACCACATGACTATACATGGATAGCTGTCCTACTGACACTATTGTGATGCATAAAGCTGAATTATTTTGGTAAATCGTATGCGGGTGGCTGTATACTATTACATTAAAACGGGTATTGTTTAAGATGATAACAATAGTTATAATTTATTAAGCACTTGGGAGGTACGAGGCATGTTTGTAAGAACTTATTAATTTTTATCTAAATAAATATTCATGAATAGTCTCTGAGGAAACTACTATTATTCTCCTTAATTTTTCTATTAGACAACTGACTCATTGAGAATTTAGCTAATTTTACCAAGGTTGTGCAAATGGATTTGTGCTTCTGGAGAATGTATAGTGAATGAGGGACTAGATGAGCTGTTACTCAGACTTAAAGAAATCCAAGTCAAGGGAGCTCTGATGTCTGAAGAGTAATGCCAAGAGAACTTCCCTAAATTAACAATATTATTGAGTCTCATTGTGATATTTCATTATCGTCTATATGAAAACATCTCAAGTTAAGAGAACATTGAAAGTGTGATACCCTTGGAGTCTAATCATAGGGTTGGATCTGATACCCTAATGATTAAAAGATAGGATTTTGCCCTAAATCTGTCTACAGTTGAGATCTTGTGAGGTAGAACTAAAAGAAAAAGCAAGGTTTTATGTATTGAATAAAGAGTTTTAAGAGGTGGCTAATATTGTTGGAG
Organism: Rousettus aegyptiacus; assembly: GCF_014176215.1. NCBI lineage: Eukaryota > Metazoa > Chordata > Mammalia > Chiroptera > Pteropodidae > Rousettus > Rousettus aegyptiacus. The sequence continues at coordinate 127,003,889 of NW_023416295.1, forward strand.
GGTTACAGAAATTTCTACCTATTGTTCTGAGAAATAAGTCCTAGAAAATTGGAAACTTGTTCACATAAGTTGTCGAGTAGAACAATGGTAATTTCAAGGCAAGTGATAATAATAGTTTAGATAGGAAATAGGCATTTAGAATCTTCTAAATAGTGAATATTACACTACAATAACCATTTGGTAGGCAATAATGAATAAACTGTCCCCATTGCTTAAAAAATGCTCATAGTCCATTCATATAGTCAAAAAAAATTCCAGTATATTGTGAAATTTTCTATCATGTTGATAAGCATACCGCACCATTCCCATAGGCTCATGTGATCTTATATGACTGTAAAATATAGCAATACAGGTTCAATTATTTAGATGGAATAAAAATTGAAACTTGAGCTTGAGAACCTTAGTATAGGAGACTTAACATTAGAAAAAGATGTAGGGCATGATGATGACCAGTGAACTTTGATTACTTAAGAATACAAAGGTTTATTGTAATTTAAATCAGGTTGATGGAGAATGACTAAGTAATATCTATTAAGGAGATAGTGAATTATCGAACACATATTCTATAGCTATGGCTGAGGTTAGTGGTGTAGATAAGTCAGTGCTCAATCCAAAATAAGTCTTACCGATAAGAGACAAATTATCATGCAGGAGGAATATATTACATCTGAGATTACTAGTAAAAGAGTTGGAGGATTATGAGTTTCTTTGGCTAAAGTGATTTTTTATATTTAAGTTTAGAAATTTCATTTGATTCCAAAGAAGTAATTGTTTTCTCAATGTTTAATTTTCTGGGATATATTATTTTGGAGAGAAATTCTTATAAGCCAAACCTGGCATTTTGGATGGGCTCATTTAGTACTTTTGTAGAAGAATAAATTATCTAAATTGTATTTTATGTTCCATCACAATTTGTCTTTGGGTAGTAAATACACATGCAACATACAGATCATATATTATAGAATTGTACCCTTGATAACTATATAACTTTATTAACCAAGGTCACCCTTATAAATTTAATTAAAAATAAGTAAATACTATTTTATTTTGAAATTATAAGATTCCTTTGTATATGTTTATTTTTCCAGGTTTCTGCTGTCCCCTGGGAATTGATACACTGGTTTATCTGGGAGGCATAAACTTGACTTGAATCACTGTTCTGATGTTTATTGGCCATATATAAATTATTTGTTTCCTATAAATTTCTTTGTCTCATTATTTAAAGGAGAGAAACATATCCACTTAAAGGGACTGTAAAAAATCTTAGAAGGATAGGTAAAACATTTAACACAGTTTGAAAGAATATTCACATGAGGAAAGTGGTATTGGTTTTATAGAATTATTTTTCTGTGCTTAATAAATTTAAACAATAAAATTAGTTCTTTCATGGAAAAGAAGTAATCATTTCTTGTTGCTTTCTGTTTATTTCCACATAATTCACCATATACTTCTCTAATTTTAACAACCATTATTTGCAATCATGATTCTCTTTGTCCAGAATATCCACTTAATTATATTTATTATTTTAACTGGGAATTTTCACTGGTTTACTGCAAATTCTATGAGGAACCCCATCTCTTACATTAATATAGCACTTCATATGTTTTTATAAAAGACTAATTTGTAAATATCTACCTTTTTAATCCATTGCCTGAAATTCTATAGGGTGAAGATGGTAAATTCTATTAATCCAAATGGCTAGCACATGCCTGCAACCTAGTTGCTTTAAAAATATTTTTAGAAATAATGTCTGAATTAATTTTCATAATCATATATGAATTAGAAAGAAATTATATATCTGCAAGATTCTTATTCTACTTATAAGAAGCTGTTAACATACACATATAGATAGATATTAAATTAAGAAAAATACTTATGAAAAATCACTATTATTTACAAGATATCATCTTAGAGTTTTAATGTATGTTATTATTATTGGGATTTTTTGTGTACATGATTTAATTTTCGAAATATATATTAGTATTTCCTGGATATAAAATGATAAATTCTTGAAATAGTTTGACATCTACTAGAAATCTAGACTGTGGTCATCGTTATAAATTCTTTCAAATAGGCCTGAGGGAATAATAGATATGAAGTAGTACACATGTCAAACTGAGATGATCAATTCACTATACCCAGTACAGGTTGGAGTTAGAGAGAGCCCTATTTGGAGAGAGTTTTGGCGACCATCATAATTCTATTCTTGGTAACCTTTTTTGCTTAGGAATTTATATGATTTTTAAACATAACACACAAGATAATAACCAAGAAAGAAAATAAAAGTGAAAACTGACAGCCAAGAGAGATAAGGTTTATCCTATGCTTGTGAATTTAGGGTTAAAATTAACCAATACTTAGCAATGATTATGAAATTGACAATAATTCTGCTAGGAGAAGAAGCAGGAAAACTGACATTTTCTTTGTCAATGATGACATTACCTGGCATATAGGCAACTTAGACCTAAATTGTTATATTTATTAAATTAAAATTTAATTAAGAAAATTTAGGGCAAGAATCACTCTTTTTCATCACTATATCTCCAACGCCTATCATAAGTAAAGGCTGAATGAGTAAATCACGCATTAGAGAGCCCTTTAACAACTCTAATATTTAATATGAATTCTATTCCTGAATTATTACAAATGAAAATGAAAGTTATCCAACTAATTTGGATTTTGAAGTTTAAGAAAAGTGGTTTAAATCCCAGTTTTGAAAGCTACAATTTCAAACTCAGTTTCCTTCTGTTCATTCACTTATACATTAAGAATAACAATGCTCACTTTCTAAGAGTTTTTGTAAAATGAATATTGAATATAATTTGCCTACAAAGGAGAGTGTGTAAAATCTTAGCAACAAATGTCATTCCTCTTCCCTACTTGTGAAACCCCTAGAGTCAGTTCTAGATCTGCCAATTGAAGTTCAGTTCCCCAGAAAGTTGAACTCACATCAGTTCATCATAGTTTCGTGCATTTTAGTTGATATGTTTTACATTGTCTGTTCTGGTCTTTTTCTCTCTCTTTTTTTAAAATTTTTGAAGGTATTTAATCTACCTAAAGAAAAATACCTCTGACTGAAAGAATATAATAATTGTGGGTACCTCATAAAGTTATTGGCAGGATTAAATGAGCCAACACAAAGAAAAAAATAAATCTGGAAAACAGTAATTGGTGCAAAAAAATTTTTTTATTTTTTACCCCTCCCCCTTTACCCTTTCTTCCTCTTTATATCATAATTATTGTTACTAGTATAAAGAATTTTAATATATAAGCTCCTAATCATTTAATATATTTAAGTTGATATTTATATTTTGTTCCTACTCCCTGCCCTGGGTGATTGTGGTTATTTGATTTCATGCAAGTGCCAAACAGAATCAACATTTTCTAATAACATTCATTTCTATTACCTGTTAAGAATTAAAGTTGAGAAATCCATATTGTATTCTGACACTCTTTTCATCAAACTAAATATTCTATGTCTCTTAAATCACTTTTACTCAAAATCATGATCAGTAACCTAAATATTTTACTTGATCCAAGTACATTGAATCATTTAAATGTTTAGAACATTCTGAAGCAATACTCAGTTTTATCGATTTTATTGAGTTTAAGAGTAAACTTTATTGAGAAATTTTAATATGGGAATAAAAAGAGTATAGAGGTGCCTCAAAAACCTAAGAATTGATCTACCATATAATCCAGCAATCCCTCTACTGGGTCTTTACCCCAAAGATTTGAAAACCCATAAAAAAAGATGTTCGGACACTGATGTCCAAAGCAGCATTATTCACAGTGGCCAGGACTGTGAATAATGGAAGCAACTGAAGTGTCCTATGATAGATGATTGGCTAAAGAAGCTGTGGCACATATGTACAATAGAATATTACTCAGTCATAAGAAGAGATGAAATATTTCCATTTGTGACAACATGGATGGACCTTGAGATAATCATACTAAGCGAAATAAGCCAGACTGAAAAAGTAGAAAATCACATGATATCACATATATGTGGGATAAAAAACTAAAAGCAACAAGTGAACAGGACAAAAAAAACAGACTCAGGGACATGGACAATGGGCTAGTGGTTATCATAGAGTAGGTGGTGGGGGAGGAGAGGAGAGGTAGACGGGGTAAAGGGGCGATAGGGGGAGGGCGAAGTGGGTAAAGGGAATCAAATATATGAAAGAAACTGGACTTTGGGCGATAATCACACAATAGAATTTATACATGTCAAATTATAATGTACACCTGAAAATTATATAATTATATTAACCAATGTTACCCCAATAAACTTAATAAAAAAAATTTTTAAAGAGAAATAAACTCTTTGAGAAATCTAAAAAAAAAAAAAAAGAGTTTTGTTCTTTTAACAGTACTTTCATTTACTAGAGAATGTAAGTAAATGGATGGTATTATTAAAGGCTTGCTTCACTTGCTGGTTCCTCAAGGTGTATATAGATGGATTCATCATAGAAGCGATGGAGGTTTTCAGAATGGCTACTCCTTTGGTCAATGATGCCTTTTCTTTTGCTGAAGGGTTGGCATACATGAATATACAGCTTCTGTAAGAGATGGAAAGGACAATCATGTGAGAAGAGCATGTATAAAATGCCTTTTTCCTCTGACTGGCAGAAGGCAGTTTCAAAATTGCCCTAATGATGAACATGTAGGATAGAATTGTTAATGCCCAAGCGAAAAGGAGAATCGCTGTTGCAGAGTAAAAACCAATCACTTCTAGGAGCCAGGTGTCTGAGCAAGATACTTTCAAGAGGGTGAAATAGTCATAAGCAAAGAGATCAATGACATTGGAGCCACAGTAATCTAACTGGAGAAAAAGAACTGGTGGGAAGATATTTTAAGAATCCTGCCAGCCAAGCACAAAAGACAAGCGGCATGTAGACTCTTTTGTTCCTGATGGTTGTGTAATGCAGGGGTTTGCATATGGCCACATAGCGATCATAGGACATGGCGGTTAAAAGATAAAATTCAGTTATCTCCATGAAAATGGAGAAAAACGATTGAGCTGTACAATTATTGTACGAAATAGTTTTGTCTCTGGTGGTAATTGTGCCCAGAAATCTTGAAATACAGACAGTTGTAAAGGATATTTCTAAAATAGAGAAGTTCCTGAGGAAGAAATACATAGGTGGGAATACCTTGGTGATGATGGTCAAATTTCCAGTGACACTTAATACATACGTAATAATTAAAAAAAGAAAAATCACAATCTGAAGCTCTGGGTCATCCGATGGTCCTAGAAGAATGAATTCTGTGGGTACTGTGTTTTTCATTGCCGATTCTTTTTCTTCCCCTTTAGAACAGAAAATATATGTTCCCCCTTCAGAACATAAAAAACCAGAATTGAAGCTAGAGTATAAAATTTAAAAAATATTCCTCATGTATAATCTATGAAATTCAAAAACACATATCTTCCCCTTTAGTACCCTTTTTGACTTCTATTCAACCTTGCATTAAAGTAATGAATAGTACCTGAAATTAAATATTTATCTTTTTTTTCTTTGAAAATACACAGACCATGGAGTAAAAAAAAAATCTGCGCTAACATTTAGAGAGAAGCTATTTCTTCTATAGTTCTTTAAAATTAAGTTTCTGATTATTCTTTAAAAGATTTAGCTCCTTTTATTAAAAATGTGAAAATATGTATATTTTTTCCTTTTTGAATATTATAAAAAACAGTCTAGATTGAGGGTAACCTAAATACAGAATTTGAAAGCTTACAGAGATTATTCCGGCCTGCCTTCACATTTTATATTTGGCACACATAATTTAGAAAACTTTTACAAAGTTAAACAACTAGTCAACACAGTAATCCTCTTATTTTAGAACACACATGCTTATCCATGGGAATGTTTTGTTGGCATTCTCTACTACGTTATTCTCTTACGTGTTGGGTTGATGCTATCACCCTCCTCACATCACTTTTCCCCCTTTTCTGATAAAAAGGCCAGACAAACAAGAAAGGTAAATTTCTGTTATTGAAGTAAATAATTGCCTAGAAACATTTTAATTCATACAATGCACAATTCATTCTTTTGTTTATAATATTGCTATAGCAGAGGAGCAAGTAGATGGCCAATATTATATTTATTGAGAAAGAGATATTCTTTCTAATAGGGGATGTCTTATTATAATCCTATCTTATAATAGAATACCATTAAATTTAGAAAACAGTAAGCGAACAATCCAAGACTTTCTTCTGGGTTCCTATTTTAGGGCTCCATTAATAAATAGTCTCTTCGGTAGTAAACAATTATTTAACTTTTGGTGTCGAAAGGAATGTAAATCTACAAAAATCTATACAAATAATACCTTAAAACATTCAAATAAAATGTAGAATAACAAATTTACTTACTTCCTGGTTCTTCTTGATGATTTAGCCATAAATTTAATCATACGTTTTGCTTAAATGTTTACGTAATTTCAGAGCTAGTGAATTGAATTAGTAAGTTATTCGATTTCTATTGTACTATCAAAACAAGTGTGGTGATTTAATTTTTTCATGGCTCTCAGGGATCATAGTTCTCTTTGTCGGTAGATTAGTAATATGTGACCCACAATATCTTTCATTCCAAGTGTTGTAAAATTTTTGGAACAATTTATAATTAAACTCATTTCTGCTTTTCGTCTCTCACCCAAGCTCCGTGTACAAGCTCAGTTACATCTGGGAGACCAGTAAAGTACTCTTTCATTTGCCCTCTTTTCATATAATATAAAACATTTATTAATCATTTTTTTGTTTTTATGCAAAAATTTTAAATGAATATTTTGTAATTCTATGATTTATACGTCTATAAAGATCTAAGTAATGCTTTCATTAAGCATGAGAGATTTCTATTTTCCCGCAAATGCTGCTTTGAAAAATAGAAATTAGAATGTCCTGTATATGTACCATACAATGGAACTGGACTTATTTTATCTGTGTCTTTCTTCTTGGCTCAGGGGAATTCATTAAGTAAACAGAGTGACAGGGAGAGACATCATTAAAAAATATGGTCAAATCACTTTTATAAATATTGATAAAATATTAAAAAGACAAAATAATTGAGGTAATGAGACAAATATATAAAGAAGGTGCGATATTGAGTATGTGAAAGTTTGATTTAGAATTTGACTCTCCTATGATTGTACAAGGAATCCATACTTTTCTCCCAGAAATTCTGGACTTAACCTCAAGAGGGTTCACGTGCTAATAATATCCCTTGAATTTTGGCAAACTAGCGGAGTTCTCTGCCATACTAGAATCAAATGTAGAAAACCCTGCTTTGGATTTCTGGTATGACTTGATTGACTTCTGATATGGACAACATAATAAAGTCTGATGAGGAATTTTTTTCCGATATTGACCCTTTTGATTCAGAGAAAGCTTTCCCGTGGCCCATGGCTAATATCACAACAATATTTGCTATGAGTTATTTTTATTGCTTTGGACTACTTTCCTTCACTATATCTTTTACTTTTATTAGATCCTGACGTTAAATTTCTTTGCCAATATTTGTGAATATGACACCTTCTCACTGTGAGACTATTTACGGACCAAGAAAATAAATATTTGGAAATCAGGCTTTAGATCTTTTAACTTATTTTCCTATTCTTTTGTAATGAGAGGTAAAAGTTTTATTACAAGAAGAATATAATTCTCATATACTATATATACTTGTAAGTGTAATATGATCCTTACATTTCATAATTTATCCTTAATTTCTTAATATTTATAAATATGGATATAAGTCATGTATGCATTTAATGTCAGGAGTGAAGATTTTTTTTTTAATGGGATTTAAACATGAGAGTATTTGAAAGTGGGACAGAAGAAAGATAAAGGGGAAAGGATGAACAAACTACTAGTTAATACATAGGGTGATACATAAACATTGAGATGTGTTGATTCATAATTCAAGCACATTAAAATAAGCATTAAAAGTATTTATTCAATATATTTTAGTAGAAATAGTGTAACTGATATTCCACTTATGAAATTCTATTCACTTGCCTTTTCTTGTATTCTAAAAGTGATTCTATTCATACTTTGTATCTTAAGCTCCGTAATAATATATGTAGCAATATATATTTTTTTGATTACCAAGCATTGACTACACATTTAAATTATCTCATTTTCCCCCCAAAGAGACAACAAAAACCCTTCAAAGTGAGTATTTTTATTATTCAGATAAAGAGTTAAAGCAGAAAGAAGTTAGTTAAGTATCTTGTCTTCACCACATATGTATTTGTTAGCAATCTTTATTGATTGTCTTTGAGGAAAAGGAAGGAAGTTTCATTTGAAAAATCCTATTAGACCTTTTTTTCATATGCTTTCTCAGCCTCCTAGATGTTGACTTGCCTGTCTCTCTTTCTTCCTTGATCATTCTCTTGCTCTCTCACTTTCTACCTTTATTTTTTTATTCCTAGTTCTTAACGACTCTCTAGCTTTTTTTCTGGGCCTCCTAATAATTTACTTTAATATTTAGGCTGATTTATTACACTCCTATCCACAAGCTAGTAGGACCTCTGCTTTTTAATAATGTCTCCAATTACCTCTAAAGTAGTATGAGGTTGATGAGTGACTATGTTTTTTTTATCCTCAAATTTATTGGAGTGACATTGGCTAATATAATAATATAGGTTTCAAGTGTATAGCTCAATAATATATCATCTGTATATTGCATTGTGTTCACCAGGCAAAGTCAAACCTCCTTCTGGAGTGACTACGTTTTAAGCCAATGAAACACATAATTCAGCCACCAAGTTTTACATTCCTTAGAGAGTGTACGAAGAATTTCAATTATAAATAGTATATTACTGTCTCATGTTCAAAATCCAAAACAGAGTTTATTAAATTGCAGTGGTTAAAGGATCCAACTAAATCAGGCAAACATCACAATATTATTAACTATATTCCCCTTCACTTTTTTTACCCATTCCCCCAAACCCTTCTCTCTGGTGGCCATCCTCTTTGGTCTCCGTTTCGAAGAGTCTTTTGTTTTGCTTCGTTGTTTAAGATTCTACATATAAGCGAAACCATATGGTATTTGTCTTTCTCCGCCTGGTTTATTTCACTTAGCACTAATCCCCTCTAGGTCCATCCATGCTGTTGCGAACGGCAAGATTTCATTCTTTTTTTCATTGCTTCATAATATTCCATTATATGCCACATCTTTTTTATCCATTCTTCTATACAAGAACACCTAGGCTGCGTCCATATTTTGACTACTGTAAATAATGTTGCAATAAACGTAGGAGTAAATATATCTTTTCGAATGAGTGTTTTCGTTTTCCTTGGATAAATACCCAGAGTGGATTTACTGAATCATATGGTATATTTATTTTTAGTTTTTTGAGGAATCGCCATACTGTTTTCCACAGTGGCTGCACCAATTTGCAGTCCTACCAACAGTACACAAAGGTTCCCTTTTCCCCACATCCTCGGCAATGCATGTTGTTTGCTGACTTTTTGATAATAGCCATTCTGACGGGTGTAAGATGGTATCTCCTTTTGGTTTTGAATTTGACTTCCGTGGTGATTAGTGATGTTGAGCATCTTCATAATGGAATATTATGAAGCAATAATCTTTGAGAACCGGATATTTCTCCAGTTCTCAAATGTTATTTTTAGCAAGAAATGGTACACAGAGCCCAAAATCTGGATGCTTTATGGGCTTCTTGCTATTGAGTTATCATTATACCTTGGAACTGTTATGGACTAGAGAAAGAAAATACATTTAAAAAATAATAGTGTCACATTGACGTTTCTTGTTCTAGTCCAGTAACAGAATTTTCCCACTTCTTCTCTTATAGCACATTTATATCTCTTTTTCTCCACAGCACAAACCTAACTCCAGCAACAGTCTGCTAACCTATCAACTACTCAGTTCTGCACACACAGTTCTGCAACACGCAGAGAATTGTTATACTCCTATTATTATGAACACACCCTACCAAATAAAGTTCAATTTTTTTTTGTGGTGTCTGTCCTACTGATAGCTAATTGTCAAAATATTATCTTGCAAAATTACATGTATCAATTCTTTGTTCTTCCCCCTACATGGTTCTCAATTTTTTAAAAAATTATGTTTACTTATGCTTTCAATTTTAGGGTTTTTTTCCTTCATTCTTCCTCATTTAATTCTGTCTTTGGAATATGTGAAACAATGAGGATATTTCAAAAGTTAAAACTACCTAAACAGGTATCGTCAGAAATGGATCACTTATATTTTTTACTACTTTGATCTTTCTCTTCATGCCTGATTGCATATTTTAATTATAGAATTTTATGTTATACTTTAATATTGCTGTGGTTAGTCCTTTCATATTGCCCTTTTCTCAAGATTTCTTAATCATTACTGCATGCTTGTCTTTCCCTGTGAAATTTTAGTACTGGTTTTAGTATTAGTGTTGTTCTGCTTAGGCCAAATGACCAAGGAATTCTAATGCAATTTAAAGCATCAAAAACAAGTAAGAATGCTATATGGCACTTCTTTTTTGCCACAAGCGGCGATTCATGGCACAAACTGTGTTTAGGGGGCAACCTATTGCAGATATACATTTGCCTTTTGAACAATACTTCCTAGGTTGCTACTGGGACCTAGCAGAGATTAAAAGCAAAACCAAAGGACATCATTTGACCATGAGATTGGACCTTCCTGAATGAGTGTTATTGGACCCCCTGAGCTATAATGCTGTTGAGTAGTAGCAGCAATCTGTCATCAAAGGGAGATAGTACTTAGGAGATCAGACGTGAGCAGGTCCAAAAGGCACAAGTACAGCTAATGAACGGATGACAGCCCAGAGGTCCTTCCCTCGGGAGAAAAAGAAAAGAGAGGAGCATGTGTCCAACATTTGGGTTTTTCAGGTGCTGTCTGAGGACTGGTGTCTGTCTAGCTCATCTTTGAGCTTTTATGGGACCCAGCATACTCTAGATGCCTGGAGGCTGCTGGTATGCTGTTGCTTCCAGGATCTAGTTACAGCAGACAGAAACAGAGAGAGCAAGAGATTACAACGTTTATCTTTAACACACAGGTCTGAGGTGCTACGTCCTCAGAAAAGGTTTGAGAGGTCCCCAGAATCTCTAGGGGGACTGGCTAGTGATGGGCTTTACTTTACAAAGCCAGTTTTAAAAAGACTGGTAGAAGTAGTTGTTTTCTCAAATGGGTAGATATCAACACAGAGTTACAAGGAACATAAAGAAACAGAAAAGTGACCCATTCAAAGACAGAAAATAAATCTCCTTTAAACAGATCTTTAAAAAATAAAAGATACACGAACCCCTAACCAATAACAGCTTTCATAAAGACGCTCAATAAGTTCAGGACAGCACCATGTGTTTTAATTTTATTGCACCTGTTCTGAATTTTTAAAAATATAAATATTTTCTAAAAAATGTAGAGAACATGAAAATTCTACACATAATACTTACTGTCAGGCTCAATGTTTATCTTGAAAATATGTACTAGGTTTCACAAAGTAAAAAGCTCTACATTTAAAGTGAACTGCACTCACACATATTGCCTCATAGAACTGTATTTGTATTTAATATACAATAATAAAAAACATATAGATCCTTTAAACGTAAAGGAATTATCAATGTCATCCTGAAAATACACAAAAAATTACATACTAATTTTTAAACTCTACACTTGATATACAATGTAATATTATTATATGCACCTTTTTAGAAACTTAGAGTAACAGAAGTATACTATAGAGTGTATCTCAAATATATACCTTTATCTTCCAAAAATTTTTTAGGAAAAATAAACTTTACTATCTTTTAAAATAAGTCAATTAAGTGTGTATCGAAGAAACTTGGGTATGGAATTGGAAGAAAGGGGAAACAACTAAATTAACAATAATTTCGCATATAAAGAGACTATAAAGAACGAGCATACTTACAAAGAAGGTCAGGAATATCAAGGTTTTACTTAATTGCTCTTTTAGGGTGCCCTTTATTTTTGACATAATTAAAATTCACTTATTTGTAGAAAATACTACTTTACGGACCATGTCTTTGAAGGCTTGTTTTACTTGCTGGTTTCTCAGGGTGTAAATAAAGGGGTTCAACATAGGGGCAACAGAAGTATTGAGTATAGCTACCCCTTTGATCAATGATGCCTTTTCTTTTGCAGAAGGATTAGCATACATGAATATACAGCTTCCATAAGAAATGGAAATGACAATCATATGAGAGGAACAAGTGGAGAAAGCCTTTTTTCTCTGACTGGCAGATGGAATTCTCAAAATAGTCCTGATAATGTACATATAAGATAAAATCACTAATGCCAAAGTGAATAGCAAAGTAGTCAAAGCAAAGTAAAAACCAATTACTTCTAGGAGCCATGTATCTGAGCAAGATAGTTGTAAAAGGGGAAAATAGTCACAAGCAAAGTGATCAATGACATTGGAAGCACAGTAATCCAGCTGAAGGAGAAGCATAAGGGGTGGGAAAATGGTCAGAAACCCTCCCAGCCATGCACACAGCACAAGGAGGGTGCAGAGTTTCCTGCTCATGATGGTTGTATAATGAAGGGGTTTGCAGATGGCAACATAGCGGTCATAGGACATGGCGGTTAGAATGTAAAATTCAGTCACCCCCATAAAAATGAAGAAAAATAGCTGGGCTGCACAGTTATTATAGGAAATAGTCTTATCTCTGGTGATAATTGCTCCTAGAAATCTGGGGATACATACAGTTGTAAATGAGATTTCTAAGAAAGAGAAGTTCCGGAGGAAGAAATACATAGGCGTCTGTAGATGGGAGTCCACCAAGGTTAGGGTGATGATAGTCAGGTTCCCAGTGACACTTAATATATATGTGATAAATAAAAAGAGGAAAATCACAATCTGAAAGGAAGGATCATCAGAAAGACCTAGGAGGACAAACTCTGTGATTACTGTGTGGTTCATTTCTCTCTCTCTCCCTCTCTCTCTACATATATATATATATATATAGCTTTAAAGATATATAAGTGGAAAAAGTATTAAAGAGAGATGAAAGATAGAATTCATCATGATCAATATTATCATCACTGATACAATTCTAAAACATTTTCTATAATCCATGCCAATATTATTTTATTTTGATTATCTTTTTTTGCATTTCTTAATACATATTTTTGAGTCCTGCTTTATTTCCTAGTTCTCTTATTTTACATCTAGCAGAAGTCGAGAAATCTTCATGCAATAAACCATATCATTGCGAGATAGTAAATACAATTAATATGTCTTGCTTTGTCCAGTTTATGCAAATCTTAAATTTTTGTCGAAACAATCATATGAAGTATGCATTTTCCTTTCTTTTCTGTCATGTATTTATTAGAGGTTATTGTCACCTAAAAACAGAAATGAATGACCTTAATTCCATCAAAAAGTAAAAGTGAAATTTAGAAGACTAAAGTAACAATCCATTATATTTTTTATGATATAAGAAATGAATTAATAATTTTCTTAAGAAATAAAAAAGAATTTTTATTTTTAATTATTTTATTTATTAAATTATCATTAATATTTATATTTATAGGTGTGATTATCAGGATAACATAGACAATTCTATACATATTATTTAGTAATATACATATATGATTGACAGAAAAATAACCTAATTATTTTAACAAAGAGAACATATTCACCTACTCATTGTTTTTTCTTATAGTTCCATCAAAATCATTAATGCTTGAAATCTTTCGACAGGCTAGACATCTCTATATAGAAACATTGTTACTTTTGAGCTTAAAGGAACATGCAGTATTTATCTACCTATTTTTAATTTTGCACTGAAGCACAAATTGGAAAAGTAATTACTTGCCTCAGATCATAGCTGTCATCCAGTGCATTTTCCACTTGAACATCTTTTTTTTTTTCTGTTATTAAACTTTATGAAAAAAATATTTGATTCCCTTGTTATTCTGCCACACGTTTATCTTTTGCACAGGACCGCTGATCGATAAGAACATTTTAGAAGTGTATAAGCAAACGTCTCTCACTTGTCCTGTTCTCTGCTGTGCTGGTTATACTATGCTGTAGATTTGGTTTACTAAAATTGTGATAGTCACCTTCTTCATATTTTCGATAGTTAAATTCATACTGTGAATGATAGAATGTAAAATCATTGCTTCTCTGCCAGACACTAGCAAATTCACAATAATCAAATTAGATTTTATTTTTTCTCTATTTTGTGATGGCTCAAGAGAAATCGTTCAGGAGCTAGAAATGGAATGTCAGAAACCTTAAGATGTAGAAATATACTCTAGTCCTCTTCAATAATGTTGATCCGGAAGTTTAAGAAAATAATATTTAGAGAGAAGTGAGATGCATGTGATAACATTGGGTATTATGATTACAGATTCTTAAACGAGGATCTGGCTTCCCTCTGGTTGAACTTATAGCTCAAAATTTCCAAGTCTACTTGTTTTGACCTCAGAAGAGAATTATGCTCTGATCTTCTGGGAACAAAAAGTCCAGGCCACATCTCGGCTACATATAGACCATGAGGGATTTCTGGAATCATCCTTGGATTTATCAATAGCCTCCAAACTCTTTTCTTAGTGTATATCCCTTGAGAATGGTTATGTTCATCTTTATATACCACAGAGTACCTAACACGTTGACTTCTACAAAATAATTACTTTCATTAATCACAATTACTTAGTATTTCATGAGTAATAAAAGTAGTTGTGAACACTATTTTCCATCTAATTTACATTTAATCGTCTTCTTAAAATTTTAAAATTTTCTACATATGCCCTTCTTGTTATTTATCCTTAAGCTTTGTTAGTGTTGGGGCATCAAGAAACAAGGTTATTTCATAATTTTAAGTTAAATAATAACTATTATAATGTATATATCATACTCACAATTTTTAAAAGTGCTATTACATAGATTAACTAATTTAATCTTTATTATAAATAGCAATATCTAATTAAAGTGTTAATTTTGTCCATCTTATTTATATTGGCCTTTACATTTATTTATCATCATATCTTTAACATTCTAATGAGAAATATCACAAAATACTACTCTTTCTTCTATTTGAAGTTCTGGTTAGTGAACTATTGTTTATTATCATTTTATTGTTGTTCTTTATCTTTCCTTAATATTTGGATGAAAAAAATTTAGATGATCACAGGGATGAGGAGCATGGCATAGGGAATGCAGTTAGCATTAATGTAAAGGCTAAGTGGGAAGCCAGAGGAGAGAAAGACCAATAATGGGGATCATTTAATAAACTATGTAAATGTCTAACCGGTATACTGTATACTTGAAACTAATAATAAATTAATTTTAAAAATAAAAATATTATATGTAAACAGTTATTAATAAACCATACATTTGTTAGATAATTATGTAAACTAATAATACATATTGCATAACTACTAAATATTAAATAAATGTTATACATTTAAAAGAAATTATTAAACATGAATTTAACACAAGAAACACAGTTATGAATTTATATAAACAAATAACATAGTCCTAATGCAGAACTGAACTAAATCATAGCTGCGAGGCAAGTCTGTTTGGGAACTACAGGAAGAGAGAAATTAACAGAGAGTGTGAAGAAAAATGGGAAAAGAAGGTAGGCATAACTCAAATCTATGACAGTTCATGTGTGTTATGTGACACTGAGACAGCGCCAACTCCTGCCAACACTATGAATGAGTGACATCCACAATGTCCTGTCCTCGGCAGCCCAGCTCAGCTCCTGTAGACTCATGCCTATGCCTTCTTTTACGGAGTCTATCCATCTCACATTTAGCCTTCCTCTTTTCCTGCTGCCTTCTTTTTCCTTGTTGGTTCTAATTTTTTTCTTTTACTTCTGATAATTTGATTATAATGTATTTCAGTGTGGATTTCTTTAGCAAATTTCAAGTACATGATATAATTATTAGTAATTATAGTCACTACATTGTACAATAGATCTTCAGAATTTATGTATCCCACATAATTGAACCTCTGTTGCCTTTGACTAATGTCTCTCCATTTGCCAATCATTGCTTCAATCTCTGCTTTTTTCTGAGTTCAACTTAAGATTCCATGTGTAAGTAAGATAATACGGTGCTTTTCTGCATCCAGCTTATTTCAGTTACCATAATAATGTGCTTCAGGTTCATTCATGTTGTTGCATGTGGCAGAATTTTTCTTATATTTCAAGGCCAAATTATATCTTATTTTATATGTAAACCATGTTTTTTTAAAAAATTAAGTTTATTGGGGGTAATATTGGTTAATACAATTATATAATTTTCAAGTGTACATTATAATTTAACATCTGTATATTCTATTGTTTGTTTACCACCAAAAGTTTAGTTTCCTTCAGTTACCATATATTTGACCCCCTTTACCCTGCTATCTCTCCTCTCTCTCCCCTCCTACCCTCTGGTAACCACTAGTCCATAGTCCATGTCTATGAGTCTCTGTTTGTCCTGTTCCTTTGTTGCTTTTAGGTTTATATCCCACATATAAGTGATAGCATGTGATTTTCTACTTTATCAGTCTGGCTTATTTTGCTTAGCATGATTATCTTGAGATCCATCCATGTAATCACAAATGGCAATATTTCACCTCTTCTTAAGGCTGAGTAATATTCCATTGTATATATGTACCACTGCTTCTTTAACCAACCATCTATCAAAGGACACTTTGGTTGCTTCCATGTCCTGGCCACTGTGAATAGTGCTGCTATGAACATTGATGTGCAAATATTATGGATATGATTTTTCAAGACTTTGGGGTAAATACCCAGTAGAGGGATTGCTGGATCATGTGATAGATCAATTCTTACGTTTTTGAGAAACCTCCATACTGTTTTCCATGTGGCTGTACCAATTTGCAGTCCCACCAGCAGTGTATGAAGATTCCTTTTCTTCACATCCTCTCCAGCATTTGTTATTACTTGTCCTGTTGAGTATTGTCATTCTAACAGGTGTGAGATGGTATCTCATTGTGGTTTTGATTTGCATTTCCCTAATAACTAGCTTCTTTTCATATGTTTTGTTGGCCATTTGTATGTCCTCTGGGGAGAAGTATCTGTTCAGATCTTCTGCCAATTTTTGATTGGGTCATTTTTGTTGTTGTTGTTATTGAGTCGTATGAGTTCTTTGTATATTTTGGATATTAGGTCCTTATCAAAGGCATTGCTTGCAAATATATTTTCCCATTCAGATGGTTGTCTTTTGACCTAGTTGACATTTTCTTTTGCTGAGCAGAAGCTTTTTAGTTTGATGTAGTCCCATTCATTTATTTTTGCTTTAATATCTCTTGCCTTTGAAGTCAAATTCATAAAATCCTTTTAAAGTCCAAAGTCCTTGAGTTTCGTTTCTGTTTTCTTCTATGGATTTTGTTGTTTCAGGTCTTACATTCAGGTCCTTAATCCATTTCGAGTTAATTTTGGTGTGTGGTGATAGACAAGAGTCTAGTTTCATTCTTTTGCATGTGCCTTTCCAGTTTTCCCAGCATCATTTATTGGACAGGCTTTCCTTTCTCCACTGTAGGATTTTGGCTTTTTTGCCAAAAATTGTTTGCCCATGTAAATATAGGTTTACTTATGGACTTTTGATTCAGATCCACTGGTCTATGAGTCTGTTTTCCTGCCAATACCATGCTGTTTTGATTACTGTCACTTTGTAATATAATTTGAAGTCAGGCAGAGTGATGCCCTCCAGCCTCATTCTTTTTTCTCAGGATGGCTTTGTCAGTTCAGAGTCTTTGTGCTTCCATACAAAACTGATGATTTTTTGTCCTATTTTTTTCAAAAATGCTGATGGGATTTTGGTGAGGATTGCTCATTATAAAAATTGGGTTATTTGATTTTTTGTTATTGATTTATTAGAATTTCATATGTATGAGATGTTAATCCCTTGTCACATACAGGGTTTGTAAATATTTTTTCCCATTCTGTAGATTATCTCTTCATCTTGCTGATTGCTTTGCAGAAGCTTTTCAGTTTGATGCAATCTCCCCTGTCTGATTTTGATTTTGTTATCTGTGCTTTCGGTATCATATTTAAAAAATTATTACTCAGACTAATGTCAAGAAGTTTTCCCTATAGTTTCTTCTAGCAGTTTTATAGTTTCAGGTCTTACATTTAAGTCTTTACTTCACTTTTTAGTTGATTTTTGTATATCATATGATAAGGTTCAATTTCATTTCTGTACATGGTATCTTTTCCCAAAACCATTCATTAAAGACACTATCCTGCCCCAATTGTGTATTCTTGGCTTTCTTGTTAAAGATCTGTGGACTTATTTCTTGGTTTTTCATTTGGTTCATTGTTCTGTATGTCTGCCTGTATGTCAGTACCATAATGTTTTGATAATTGTAAATTTGTAATATATTTAAAAATCATGCTAAGTGAAATAAGCAGACTGAAAAAGTAGAAAATCACATGATATCACATATATGTGGGATAAAAAACTAAAAGCAAAAAATGAACAGGACAAAAAAACAGACTCTGGGACATGGACAATGGACTAGTGGTTATCATAGGGTAGGTGGTGGGGGAGGAGAGGAGAGGTAGACGGGGTAAAGGGGTCAAATATGGGGCGATAGGGGGAGGATGAAGTGGGTAAAGGGAATCAAATATATGAAAGAAACTGGACTTTAGGTGGTAATCACACAATAGAATTTATACATGTCAAATTATAATGTATACCTGAAAATTATATAATTGTATTAACCAATGTTACCCCAATAAACTTAATAAAAAAAATTGTAAACGGAAATAAACTCTTCGAGAAATCTAAAAAAAAAAAAAAGAGTTTTGTTCTTTTAACAGTACTTTCATTTACTAGAGAATGTAAGTAAATGGATGGTATTATTAAAGGCTTGCTTCACTTGCTGGTTCCTCAAGGTGTATATAGATGGATTCATCATAGAAGCGATGGAGGTTTTCAGAATGGCTACTCCTTTGGTCAATGATGCCTTTTCTTTTGCTGAAGGGTTGGTATACATGAATATACAGCTTCTGTAAGAGATGGAAAGGACAATCATGTGAGAAGAGCATGTATAAAATGCCTTTTTCCTCTGACTGGCAGAAGGCAGTTTCAAAATTGCCCTAATGATGAACATGTAGGATAGAATTGTTAATGCCCAAGCGAAAAGGAGAATCGCTGTTGCAGAGTAAAAACCAATCACTTCTAGGAGCCAGGTGTCTGAGCAAGATACTTTCAAGAGGGTGAAATAGTCATAAGCAAAGAGATCAATGACATTGGAGCCACAGTAATCTAACTGGAGAAAAAGAACTGGTGGGAAGATATTTTAAGAATCCTGCCAGCCAAGCACAAAAGACAAGCGGCATGTAGACTCTTTTGTTCCTGATGGTTGTGTAATGCAGGGGTTTGCATATGGCCACATAGCGATCATAGGACATGGCGGTTAGAAGATAAAATTCAGTTATCTCCATGAAAATGGAGAAAAACGATTGAGCTGTACAATTATTGTACGAAATAGTTTTGTCTCTGGTGGTAATTGTGCCCAGAAATCTTGAAATACAGACAGTTGTAAAGGATATTTCTAAAATAGAGAAGTTCCTGAGGAAGAAATACATAGGTGGGAATACCTTGGTGATGATGGTCAAATTTCCAGTGACACTTAATACATACGTAATAATTAAAAAAAGAAAAATCACAATCTGAAGCTCTGGGTCATCCGATGGTCCTAGAAGAATGAATTCTGTGGGTACTGTGTTTTTCATTGCCGATTCTTTTTCTTCCCCTTTAGAACAGAAAATATATGTTCCCCCTTCAGAACATAAAAAACCAGAATTGAAGCTAGAGTATAAAATTTAAAAAATATTCCTCATGAATAATCTATGAAATTCAAAAACACATATCTTCCCCTTTAGTACCCTTTTTGACTTCTATTCAACCTTGCATTAAAGTAATGAATAGTACCTGAAATTAAATATTTATCTTTTTTTTCTTTGAAAATACACAGATCATGGAGTAAAAAAAAAATCTGCGCTAACATTTAGAGAGAAGCTATTTCTTCTATAGTTCTTTAAAATTAAGTTTCTGATTATTCTTTAAAAGATTTAGCTCCTTTTATTAAAAATGTGAAAATATGTATATTTTTTCCTTTTTGAATATTATAAAAAACAGTCTAGATTGAGGGTAACCTAAATACAGAATTTGAAAGCTTACAGAGATTATTCCGGCCTGCCTTCACATTTTATATTTGGCACACATAATTTAGAAAACTTTTACAAAGTTAAACAACTAGTCAACACAGTAATCCTCTTATTTTAGAACACACATGCTTATCCATGGGAATGTTTTGTTGGCATTCTCTACTACGTTATTCTCTTACGTGTTGGGTTGATGCTATCACCCTCCTCACATCACTTTTCCCCCTTTTCTGATAAAAAGGCCAGACAAACAAGAAAGGTAAATTTCTGTTATTGAAGTAAATAATTGCCTAGAAACATTTTAATTCATACAATGCACAATTCATTCTTTTGTTTATAATATTGCTATAGCAGAGGAGCAAGTAGATGGCCAATATTATATTTATTGAGAAAGAGATATTCTTTCTAATAGGGGATGTCTTATTATAATCCTATCTTATAATAGAATACCATTAAATTTAGAAAACAGTAAGCGAACAATCCAAGACTTTCTTCTGGGTTCCTATTTTAGGGCTCCATTAATAAATAGTCTCTTCGGTAGTAAACAATTATTTAACTTTTGGTGTCGAAAGGAATGTAAATCTACAAAAATCTATACAAATAATACCTTAAAACATTCAAATAAAATGTAGAATAACAAATTTACTTACTTCCTGGTTCTTCTTGATGATTTAGCCATAAATTTAATCATACGTTTTGCTTAAATGTTTACGTAATTTCAGAGCTAGTGAATTGAATTAGTAAGTTATTCGATTTCTATTGTACTATCAAAACAAGTGTGGTGATTTAATTTTTTCATGGCTCTCAGGGATCATAGTTCTCTTTGTCGGTAGATTAGTAATATGTGACCCACAATATCTTTCATTCCAAGTGTTGTAAAATTTTTGGAACAATTTATAATTAAACTCATTTCTGCTTTTCGTCTCTCACCCAAGCTCCGTGTACAAGCTCAGTTACATCTGGGAGACCAGTAAAGTACTCTTTCATTTGCCCTCTTTTCATATAATATAAAACATTTATTAATCATTTTTTTGTTTTTATGCAAAAATTTTAAATGAATATTTTGTAATTCTATGATTTATACGTCTATAAAGATCTAAGTAATGCTTTCATTAAGCATGAGAGATTTCTATTTTCCCGCAAATGCTGCTTTGAAAAATAGAAATTAGAATGTCCTGTATATGTACCATACAATGGAACTGGACTTATTTTATCTGTGTCTTTCTTCTTGGCTCAGGGGAATTCATTAAGTAAACAGAGTGACAGGGAGAGACATCATTAAAAAATATGGTCAAATCACTTTTATAAATATTGATAAAATATTAAAAAGACAAAATAATTGAGGTAATGAGACAAATATATAAAGAAGGTGCGATATTGAGTATGTGAAAGTTTGATTTAGAATTTGACTCTCCTATGATTGTACAAGGAATCCATACTTTTCTCCCAGAAATTCTGGACTTAACCTCAAGAGGGTTCACGTGCTAATAATATCCCTTGAATTTTGGCAAACTAGCGGAGTTCTCTGCCATACTAGAATCAAATGTAGAAAACCCTGCTTTGGATTTCTGGTATGACTTGATTGACTTCTGATATGGACAACATAATAAAGTCTGATGAGGAATTTTTTTCCGATATTGACCCTTTTGATTCAGAGAAAGCTTTCCCGTGGCCCATGGCTAATATCACAACAATATTTGCTATGAGTTATTTTTATTGCTTTGGACTACTTTCCTTCACTATATCTTTTACTTTTATTAGATCCTGACGTTAAATTTCTTTGCCAATATTTGTGAATATGACACCTTCTCACTGTGAGACTATTTACGGACCAAGAAAATAAATATTTGGAAATCAGGCTTTAGATCTTTTAACTTATTTTCCTATTCTTTTGTAATGAGAGGTAAAAGTTTTATTACAAGAAGAATATAATTCTCATATACTATATATACTTGTAAGTGTAATATGATCCTTACATTTCATAATTTATCCTTAATTTCTTAATATTTATAAATATGGATATAAGTCATGTATGCATTTAATGTCAGGAGTGAAGATTTTTTTTTTAATGGGATTTAAACATGAGAGTATTTGAAAGTGGGACAGAAGAAAGATAAAGGGGAAAGGATGAACAAACTACTAGTTAATACATAGGGTGATACATAAACATTGAGATGTGTTGATTCATAATTCAAGCACATTAAAATAAGCATTAAAAGTATTTATTCAATATATTTTAGTAGAAATAGTGTAACTGATATTCCACTTATGAAATTCTATTCACTTGCCTTTTCTTGTATTCTAAAAGTGATTCTATTCATACTTTGTATCTTAAGCTCCGTAATAATATATGTAGCAATATATATTTTTTTGATTACCAAGCATTGACTACACATTTAAATTATCTCATTTTCCCCCCAAAGAGACAACAAAAACCCTTCAAAGTGAGTATTTTTATTATTCAGATAAAGAGTTAAAGCAGAAAGAAGTTAGTTAAGTATCTTGTCTTCACCACATATGTATTTGTTAGCAATCTTTATTGATTGTCTTTGAGGAAAAGGAAGGAAGTTTCATTTGAAAAATCCTATTAGACCTTTTTTTCATATGCTTTCTCAGCCTCCTAGATGTTGACTTGCCTGTCTCTCTTTCTTCCTTGATCATTCTCTTGCTCTCTCACTTTCTACCTTTATTTTTTTATTCCTAGTTCTTAACGACTCTCTAGCTTTTTTTCTGGGCCTCCTAATAATTTACTTTAATATTTAGGCTGATTTATTACACTCCTATCCACAAGCTAGTAGGACCTCTGCTTTTTAATAATGTCTCCAATTACCTCTAAAGTAGTATGAGGTTGATGAGTGACTATGTTTTTTTTATCCTCAAATTTATTGGAGTGACATTGGCTAATATAATAATATAGGTTTCAAGTGTATAGCTCAATAATATATCATCTGTATATTGCATTGTGTTCACCAGGCAAAGTCAAACCTCCTTCTGGAGTGACTACGTTTTAAGCCAATGAAACACATAATTCAGCCACCAAGTTTTACATTCCTTAGAGAGTGTACGAAGAATTTCAATTATAAATAGTATATTACTGTCTCATGTTCAAAATCCAAAACAGAGTTTATTAAATTGCAGTGGTTAAAGGATCCAACTAAATCAGGCAAACATCACAATATTATTAACTATATTCCCCTTCACTTTTTTTACCCATTCCCCCAAACCCTTCTCTCTGGTGGCCATCCTCTTTGGTCTCCGTTTCGAAGAGTCTTTTGTTTTGCTTCGTTGTTTAAGATTCTACATATAAGCGAAACCATATGGTATTTGTCTTTCTCCGCCTGGTTTATTTCACTTAGCACTAATCCCCTCTAGGTCCATCCATGCTGTTGCGAACGGCAAGATTTCATTCTTTTTTTCATTGCTTCATAATATTCCATTATATGCCACATCTTTTTTATCCATTCTTCTATACAAGAACACCTAGGCTGCGTCCATATTTTGACTACTGTAAATAATGTTGCAATAAACGTAGGAGTAAATATATCTTTTCGAATGAGTGTTTTCGTTTTCCTTGGATAAATACCCAGAGTGGATTTACTGAATCATATGGTATATTTATTTTTAGTTTTTTGAGGAATCGCCATACTGTTTTCCACAGTGGCTGCACCAATTTGCAGTCCTACCAACAGTACACAAAGGTTCCCTTTTCCCCACATCCTCGGCAATGCATGTTGTTTGCTGACTTTTTGATAATAGCCATTCTGACGGGTGTAAGATGGTATCTCCTTTTGGTTTTGAATTTGACTTCCGTGGTGATTAGTGATGTTGAGCATCTTCATAATGGAATATTATGAAGCAATAATCTTTGAGAACCGGATATTTCTCCAGTTCTCAAATGTTATTTTTAGCAAGAAATGGTACACAGAGCCCAAAATCTGGATGCTTTATGGGCTTCTTGCTATTGAGTTATCATTATACCTTGGAACTGTTATGGACTAGAGAAAGAAAATACATTTAAAAAATAATAGTGTCACATTGACGTTTCTTGTTCTAGTCCAGTAACAGAATTTTCCCACTTCTTCTCTTATAGCACATTTATATCTCTTTTTCTCCACAGCACAAACCTAACTCCAGCAACAGTCTGCTAACCTATCAACTACTCAGTTCTGCACACACAGTTCTGCAACACGCAGGAATTGTTATACTCCTATTATTATGAACACACCCTACCAAATAAAGTTCAATTTTTTTTTGTGGTGTCTGTCCTACTGATAGCTAATTGTCAAAATATTATCTTGCAAAATTACATGTATCAATTCTTTGTTCTTCCCCCTACATGGTTCTCAATTTGTTTTAAAATTATGTTTACTTATGCTTTCAATTTTAGGGTTTTTTTCCTTCATTCTTCCTCATTTAATTCTGTCTTTGGAATATGTGAAACAATGAGGATATTTCAAAAGTTAAAACTACCTAAACAGGTATCGTCAGAAATGGATCACTTATATTTTTTACTACTTTGATCTTTCTCTTCATGCCTGATTGCATATTTTAATTATAGAATTTTATGTTATACTTTAATATTGCTGTGGTTAGTCCTTTCATATTGCCCTTTTCTCAAGATTTCTCAATCATTACTGCATGCTTGTCTTTCCCTGTGAAATTTTAGTACTGGTTTTAGTATTAGTGTTGTTCTGCTTAGGCCAAATGACCAAGGAATTCTAATGCAATTTAAAGCATCAAAAACAAGTAAGAATGCTATATGGCACTTCTTTTTTGCCACAAGCGGCGATTCATGGCACAAACTGTGTTTAGGGGGCAACCTATTGCAGATATACATTTGCCTTTTGAACAATACTTCCTAGGTTGCTACTGGGACCTAGCAGAGATTAAAAGCAAAACCAAAGGACATCATTTGACCATGAGATTGGACCTTCCTGAATGAGTGTTATTGGACCCCCTGAGCTATAATGCTGTTGAGTAGTAGCAGCAATCTGTCATCAAAGGGAGATAGTACTTAGGAGATCAGACGTGAGCAGGTCCAAAAGGCACAAGTACAGCTAATGAACGGATGACAGCCCAGAGGTCCCTCCCTCAGGAGAAAAAGAAAAGAGAGGAGCATGTGTCCAACATTTGGGTTTTTCAGGTGCTGTCTGAGGACTGGTGTCTGTCTAGCTCATCTTTGAGCTTTTATGGGACCCAGCATACTCTAGATGCCTGGAGGCTGCTGGTATGCTGTTGCTTCCAGGATCTAGTTACAGCAGACAGAAACAGAGAGAGCAAGAGATTACAACGTTTATCTTTAACACACAGGTCTGAGGTGCTACGTCCTCAGAAAAGGTTTGAGAGGTCCCCAGAATCTCTAGGGGGACTGACTAGTGATGGGCTTTACTTTACAAAGCCAGTTTTAAAAAGACTGGTAGAAGTAGTTGTTTTCTCAAATGGGTAGATATCAACACAGAGTTACAAGGAACATAAAGAAACAGAAAAGTGACCCATTCAAAGACAGAAAATAAATCTCCTTTAAACAGATCTTTAAAAAATAAAAGATACACGAACCCCTAACCAATAACAGCTTTCATAAAGACGCTCAATAAGTTCAGGACAGCACCATGTGTTTTAATTTTATTGCACCTGTTCTGAATTTTTAAAAATATAAACATTTTCTAAAAAATGTAGAGAACATGAAAATTCTACACATAATGCTTACTGTCAGGCTCAATGTTTATCTTGAAAATACGTACTAGGTTTCACAAAGTAAAAAGCTCTACATTTAAAGTTAACTGCACTCATACATATTGCCTCATAGAACTGTATTTGTATTTAATATACAATAATAAAAAACATATAGATCCTTTAAACATAAAGGAATTATCAATGTCATCCTGAAAATACACAAAAAATTACATACTAATTTTTAAACTCTACACTTGATATACAATGTAATATTATTATATGCACCTTTTTAGAAACTTAGAGTAACAGAAGTATACTATAGAGTGTATCTCAAATATATACCTTTATCTTCCAAAAAATTTTTTAGGAAAAATAAGCTTTACTATCTTTTAAAATAAGTCAATTAAGCGTGTATTGAAGAAACTTGGGTATGGAATTGGAAGAAAGGGGAAACAACTAAATTAACAATAATTTCGCATATAAAGAGACTATAAAGAACGAGCATACTTACAAAGAAGGTCAGGAATATCAAGGTTTTACTTAATTGCTCTTTTAGGGTGCCCTTTATTTTTGACATAATTAAAATTCACTTATTTGTAGAAAATACTACTTTACGGACCATGTCTTTGAAGGCTTGTTTTACTTGCTGGTTTCTCAGGGTGTAAATAAAGGGGTTCAACATGGGGGCAACAGAGGTATTGAGGATAGCTACCCCTTTGGTCAATGATGCCTTTTCTTTTGCAGAGGGATTAGCATACATGAATATACAGCTTCCATAAGAAATGGAAATGACAATCATATGAGAGGAACAAGTGGAGAAAGCCTTTTTTCTCTGACTGGCAGATGGAATTCTCAAAATAGTCCTGATAATGTACATATAAGATAAAATCACTAATGCCAAAGTGAATAGCAAAGTAGTCAAAGCAAAGTAAAAACCAATTACTTCTAGGAGCCATGTATCTGAGCAAGATAGTTGTAAAAGGGGAAAATAGTCACAAGCAAAGTGATCAATGACATTGGAAGCACAGTAATCCAGCTGAAGGAGAAGCATAAGGGGTGGGAAAATGGTCAGAAACCCTCCCAGCCATGCACACAGCACAAGGAGGGTGCAGAGTTTCCTGCTCATGATGGTTGTATAATGAAGGGGTTTGCAGATGGCAACATAGCGGTCATAGGACATGGCGGTTAGAATGTAAAATTCAGTCACCCCCATAAAAATGAAGAAAAATAGCTGGGCTGCACAGTTATTATAGGAAATAGTCTTATCTCTGGTGATAATTGCTCCTAGAAATCTGGGGATACATACAGTTGTAAATGAGATTTCTAAGAAAGAGAAGTTCCGGAGGAAGAAATACATAGGCGTCTGTAGATGGGAGTCCACCAAGGTTAGGGTGATGATAGTCAGGTTCCCAGTGACACTTAATATATATGTGATAAATAAAAAGAGGAAAATCACAATCTGAAAGGAAGGATCATCAGAAAGACCTAGGAGGACAAACTCTGTGATTACTGTGTGGTTCATTTCTCTCTCTCTCCCTCTCTCTCTACATATATATATATATATATAGCTTTAAAGATATATAAGTGGAAAAAGTATTAAAGAGAGATGAAAGATAGAATTCATCATGATCAATATTATCATCACTGATACAATTCTAAAACATTTTCTATAATCCATGCCAATATTATTTTATTTTGATTATCTTTTTTTGCATTTCTTAATACATATTTTTGAGTCCTGCTTTATTTCCTAGTTCTCTTATTTTACATCTAGCAGAAGTCGAGAAATCTTCATGCAATAAACCATATCATTGCGAGATAGTAAATACAATTAATATGTCTTGCTTTGTCCAGTTTATGCAAATCTTAAATTTTTGTCGAAACAATCATATGAAGTATGCATTTTCCTTTCTTTTCTGTCATGTATTTATTAGAGGTTATTGTCACCTAAAAACAGAAATGAATGACCTTAATTCCATCAAAAAGTAAAAGTGAAATTTAGAAGACTAAAGTAACAATCCATTATATTTTTTATGATATAAGAAATGAATTAATAATTTTCTTAAGAAATAAAAAAGAATTTTTATTTTTAATTATTTTATTTATTAAATTATCATTAATATTTATATTTATAGGTGTGATTATCAGGATAACATAGACAATTCTATACATATTATTTAGTAATATACATATATGATTGACAGAAAAATAACCTAATTATTTTAACAAAGAGAACATATTCACCTACTCATTGTTTTTTCTTATAGTTCCATCAAAATCATTAATGCTTGAAATCTTTCGACAGGCTAGACATCTCTATATAGAAACATTGTTACTTTTGAGCTTAAAGGAACATGCAGTATTTATCTACCTATTTTTAATTTTGCACTGAAGCACAAATTGGAAAAGTAATTACTTGCCTCAGATCATAGCTGTCATCCAGTGCATTTTCCACTTGAACATCTTTTTTTTTTTTCTGTTATTAAACTTTATGAAAAAAATATTTGATTCCCTTGTTATTCTGCCACACGTTTATCTTTTGCACAGGACCGCTGATCGATAAGAACATTTTAGAAGTGTATAAGCAAACGTCTCTCACTTGTCCTGTTCTCTGCTGTGCTGGTTATACTATGCTGTAGATTTGGTTTACTAAAATTGTGATAGTCACCTTCTTCATATTTTCGATAGTTAAATTCATACTGTGAATGATAGAATGTAAAATCATTGCTTCTCTGCCAGACACTAGCAAATTCACAATAATCAAATTAGATTTTATTTTTTCTCTATTTTGTGATGGCTCAAGAGAAATCGTTCAGGAGCTAGAAATGGAATGTCAGAAACCTTAAGATGTAGAAATATACTCTAGTCCTCTTCAATAATGTTGATCCGGAAGTTTAAGAAAATAATATTTAGAGAGAAGTGAGATGCATGTGATAACATTGGGTATTATGATTACAGATTCTTAAACGAGGATCTGGCTTCCCTCTGGTTGAACTTATAGCTCAAAATTTCCAAGTCTACTTGTTTTGACCTCAGAAGAGAATTATGCTCTGATCTTCTGGGAACAAAAAGTCCAGGCCACATCTCGGCTACATATAGACCATGAGGGATTTCTGGAATCATCCTTGGATTTATCAATAGCCTCCAAACTCTTTTCTTAGTGTATATCCCTTGAGAATGGTTATGTTCATCTTTATATACCACAGAGTACCTAACACGTTGACTTCTACAAAATAATTACTTTCATTAATCACAATTACTTAGTATTTCATGAGTAATAAAAGTAGTTGTGAACACTATTTTCCATCTAATTTACATTTAATCGTCTTCTTAAAATTTTAAAATTTTCTACATATGCCCTTCTTGTTATTTATCCTTAAGCTTTGTTAGTGTTGGGGCATCAAGAAACAAGGTTATTTCATAATTTTAAGTTAAATAATAACTATTATAATGTATATATCATACTCACAATTTTTAAAAGTGCTATTACATAGATTAACTAATTTAATCTTTATTATAAATAGCAATATCTAATTAAAGTGTTAATTTTGTCCATCTTATTTATATTGGCCTTTACATTTATTTATCATCATATCTTTAACATTCTAATGAGAAATATCACAAAATACTACTCTTTCTTCTATTTGAAGTTCTGGTTAGTGAACTATTGTTTATTATCATTTTATTGTTGTTCTTTATCTTTCCTTAATATTTGGATGAAAAAAATTTAGATGATCACAGGGATGAGGAGCATGGCATAGGGAATGCAGTTAGCATTAATGTAAAGGCTAAGTGGGAAGCCAGAGGAGAGAAAGACCAATAATGGGGATCATTTAATAAACTATGTAAATGTCTAACCGGTATACTGTATACTTGAAACTAATAATAAATTAATTTTAAAAATAAAAATATTATATGTAAACAGTTATTAATAAACCATACATTTGTTAGATAATTATGTAAACTAATAATACATATTGCATAACTACTAAATATTAAATAAATGTTATACATTTAAAAGAAATTATTAAACATGAATTTAACACAAGAAACACAGTTATGAATTTATATAAACAAATAACATAGTCCTAATGCAGAACTGAACTAAATCATAGCTGCGAGGCAAGTCTGTTTGGGAACTACAGGAAGAGAGAAATTAACAGAGAGTGTGAAGAAAAATGGGAAAAGAAGGTAGGCATAACTCAAATCTATGACAGTTCATGTGTGTTATGTGACACTGAGACAGCGCCAACTCCTGCCAACACTATGAATGAGTGACATCCACAATGTCCTGTCCTCGGCAGCCCAGCTCAGCTCCTGTAGACTCATGCCTATGCCTTCTTTTACGGAGTCTATCCATCTCACATTTAGCCTTCCTCTTTTCCTGCTGCCTTCTTTTTCCTTGTTGGTTCTAATTTTTTTCTTTTACTTCTGATAATTTGA
Source organism: Rousettus aegyptiacus (assembly GCF_014176215.1). Taxonomy (NCBI): domain Eukaryota; kingdom Metazoa; phylum Chordata; class Mammalia; order Chiroptera; family Pteropodidae; genus Rousettus; species Rousettus aegyptiacus. Next base: position 127,034,139 of record NW_023416295.1, read on the forward strand.
TTATAATGTATTTCAGTGTGGATTTCTTTAGCAAATTTCAAGTACATGATATAATTATTAGTAATTATAGTCACTACATTGTACAATAGATCTTCAGAATTTATGTATCCCACATAATTGAACCTCTGTTGCCTTTGACTAATGTCTCTCCATTTGCCAATCATTGCTTCAATCTCTGCTTTTTTCTGAGTTCAACTTAAGATTCCATGTGTAAGTAAGATAATACGGTGCTTTTCTGCATCCAGCTTATTTCAGTTACCATAATAATGTGCTTCAGGTTCATTCATGTTGTTGCATGTGGCAGAATTTTTCTTATATTTCAAGGCCAAATTATATCTTATTTTATATGTAAACCATGTTTTTTTAAAAAATTAAGTTTATTGGGGGTAATATTGGTTAATACAATTATATAATTTTCAAGTGTACATTATAATTTAACATCTGTATATTCTATTGTTTGTTTACCACCAAAAGTTTAGTTTCCTTCAGTTACCATATATTTGACCCCCTTTACCCTGCTATCTCTCCTCTCTCTCCCCTCCTACCCTCTGGTAACCACTAGTCCATAGTCCATGTCTATGAGTCTCTGTTTGTCCTGTTCCTTTGTTGCTTTTAGGTTTATATCCCACATATAAGTGATAGCATGTGATTTTCTACTTTATCAGTCTGGCTTATTTTGCTTAGCATGATTATCTTGAGATCCATCCATGTAATCACAAATGGCAATATTTCACCTCTTCTTAAGGCTGAGTAATATTCCATTGTATATATGTACCACTGCTTCTTTAACCAACCATCTATCAAAGGACACTTTGGTTGCTTCCATGTCCTGGCCACTGTGAATAGTGCTGCTATGAACATTGATGTGCAAATATTATGGATATGATTTTTCAAGACTTTGGGGTAAATACCCAGTAGAGGGATTGCTGGATCATGTGATAGATCAATTCTTACGTTTTTGAGAAACCTCCATACTGTTTTCCATGTGGCTGTACCAATTTGCAGTCCCACCAGCAGTGTATGAAGATTCCTTTTCTTCACATCCTCTCCAGCATTTGTTATTACTTGTCCTGTTGAGTATTGTCATTCTAACAGGTGTGAGATGGTATCTCATTGTGGTTTTGATTTGCATTTCCCTAATAACTAGCTTCTTTTCATATGTTTTGTTGGCCATTTGTATGTCCTCTGGGGAGAAGTATCTGTTCAGATCTTCTGCCAATTTTTGATTGGGTCATTTTTGTTGTTGTTGTTATTGAGTCGTATGAGTTCTTTGTATATTTTGGATATTAGGTCCTTATCAAAGGCATTGCTTGCAAATATATTTTCCCATTCAGATGGTTGTCTTTTGACCTAGTTGACATTTTCTTTTGCTGAGCAGAAGCTTTTTAGTTTGATGTAGTCCCATTCATTTATTTTTGCTTTAATATCTCTTGCCTTTGAAGTCAAATTCATAAAATCCTTTTAAAGTCCAAAGTCCTTGAGTTTCGTTTCTGTTTTCTTCTATGGATTTTGTTGTTTCAGGTCTTACATTCAGGTCCTTAATCCATTTCGAGTTAATTTTGGTGTGTGG